>NC_141685.1:1179445115-1179546399 GCF_964263255.1 Lissotriton vulgaris | reverse complement strand
AAAATTGAAACCCGGGCTTTTGAGGCGGCGTTAGAGGCTCCTGTGCCCCCATTGCGGCGTGGTAGGGCTCGAGGTCCCGTTTTGAAACATGAAGCCCTGCTGGGCGCCATGCATACTCCAGGGCATGTGCGGCGGTGCCCATTTTGTTTTTAAAATTGACGGGCGCGAGGCGCCTGCCAAGACACGGGGCTCTAAGCTGAGGAGGAGGGACGGGGGTCTGCATCAAGAGACAGGGCAGCTGGCACGCCGTGCGGGCGCAAAGGCTGGCGCGGGGCGCACGGTACCTTCCTCCACAGACTTCATGCTGCCAAGGTGCGAGTAGAGGGTGGCGTGCAGCTCCAGGGCTCCTGTGGGGGCGAGGGGCATCCACAGCCCGAGCCAGTCCCAGCCTCCTCCCGGCAGAGATTCGGACAGTTGACCGCGCGCCTCTCAGAAGTTTACTCTGACTGGAAGTCACTGCACGGTAGAGAGCCGGCTGGGGCAGCGGTGCACTGTTGTCACTGGCAGGGCCCGGGTGGCCTGGAGAGCGGGTAACTCACTTGCCACGAGCAGGGTGGCAGTGGGAGCAAGGTGACTTGTTTGTTTAGCTCACACGCCAAACTGAACGAGGCGCTGCCGGTGTGTGAGAGGGAAGGAAAGTGGGATTCTGGGCGGTACCGTGATATTTGCAAGGTCACACGGTGATGGCACGCAGAGAAGCCAGGATTTCAGTGCCATGTTTGTGGTTTTCAAACCCTGGTTTAGCTGGTAACCAACAAGCGCTGCGAGACCGCTCCTGCGCTAGAAGTGTGTTATACTACGGCAGCGCGCGTCCTTCCTCCCTGGGCGGCAAGCTCTCCTTCAGGGCAGTGTGGGCAGCTTGTGCCCTCTGGTTTCCTTCTGGGGGTAGAGTTGAGGGAGTGAAGGCTGATGGAGATGGCAGGACACATGGCGCGGGAAACACTGCACAAACGGGGATGGCGGGATACACAGCGCACACGAGCTACAGAGGACACGAACAGCGGAAGGGGGCGGGAACAGCGGGAGGGGGCGGGAGGGAGGACAGCGGGAGGGGGGACAGCGGGAGCCACAAACAGCGAGACCATCCTCATAGGAAGAGAAACCAAATAATGGCCGACGGAAGGTTCCACATTTTTTTCGGATTTGGGGGCGTGTTCGGTGTTCGTGGCTAAAAAGTGGAAAGAAGAACACCGAACACACCTCCAAATCCGAAAAGGACGGAGCCTATTTGGAGTGATGGCTCTCTCCTCCAATGGCTGGCCTCCATTTAGGAAGCCAGCCAATGGGAGAGAGCCAAAATTAGAGGCGGGATGAAGAGCCCCTCTAAGAAACATAAGATCTCGCTACTTCCGGTTCTGACGAACCGGATAGTACCTCGACCTAATGAAAGTGACAATGGGGGCCGGGGGTTTAGCTAGCTCACAGCGCAGCTTTATCTGAAGCACGTACCAGTCTTTCCTGACCTGGGCATCAGGGTTTATGTGCGGGTAGAAAAAGTCCAAGGGGAGAATGTATATTCGATCTGTTGGAGCACCTTTACTCCCTAGTGCATAAAGGGTCAGGCCAGCACGCTTAGGATTATTGCAATTCACTATAATACGCTCACCCACTAATGACTTATGAGTTCGACCTAGCCAGCCCACCATCCTGACTATTATAATTTCTTCAACCAATATCTGGATAGGGCCAGCCTCATCCCTGGTCTGAGCGACTATGTCTTGAGTTATGACCCGACGATTAGCCTCCAGCTCTATTTCTGCGCTGGTAATCTGAGACGGCCTGGGAGCCGGTGAGTAAGCACGTTGTTGGGGTCTATCTTGAGACTTTGGGGCTTCCCGGTTTGCTGGTTACACACCTCTTACATTTTGTCAGCTTGACCTTTGAAATTTGGTGGACACTCCTTAGTATGGTGAAAAGAAGAGTGAAACCACCCTGGGGGGTGATAAAAGAATATGTCTCGCCTTTTTGTTTGCCAATATTATAGCCACGTTGTAAATTAGCTTGGCTGTTCCTGGTGTTTAAAAAATTGATTCCCATTGAAACCAAAATGAGTAACATGCACTGTATTACTGTGAAATAATGTAATCTGTATATAAGACTAAATGGCAATTAAAAAAAAACATTTTTAAAAAACAAGAGGGAACAAATGACAAACCCTTGGATAGAAAAAAAATTGCTTTCCATAGGCTTGATTGCCTTGTGTGCTTTTTAAAGGTTGTGCACACGTTAAAACAATGATGGAGGCACGTGGTAGGTAGAAATGTGGAGTATAACCAAAAGATCCTCCAGGAAGCTCCGATAGCTTGGAGAACAAATTGCGTATTTGCATGCAACTGCACAACTTTTTTTTTGTTAAAAAAAATGTTAAGCAGTGTTCAGGACATTTGCTCCCACCTTGATGGGTCCAAAAACGAATTCAAAAGCTTGTACATCCTACTGGGAAGTTACAAGTGTTTTACAGACTATGGCATAGATGCATCAAGCTAAAAGCAGCTCGCAAAGGGGCAGATTCTCAGAATCTGCCCCTTTGCGAACAGTATTTTTGCATTTGGGATGCATCATCCCAAATGCAAAAATCGCAATTTAAGAAATCGCAAAAT
Source organism: Lissotriton vulgaris (assembly GCF_964263255.1). Classification (NCBI taxonomy): domain Eukaryota; kingdom Metazoa; phylum Chordata; class Amphibia; order Caudata; family Salamandridae; genus Lissotriton; species Lissotriton vulgaris. The sequence continues at coordinate 1,179,543,799 of NC_141685.1, read as the reverse complement.
TGCGATTACTTGCATTTAAGGAATCCCAAATTGAGATTCCTTAAATGCAATGCATTAAAGTTAAAAAAAATAGCAATTTTGCTAATAGGGGTCGCAAATTACCATGAAGTTGAACTTCATGTCATTTGCAAAAAGTTTGAAAAATGCACTAAAGTGCATTTTTCAAATTTCAATTTCACACACAAACATGCCCTTAGGGCATGTGTGTGTGCAAGATGTACCCATATGCAGATTTCAGGGGTGCAACAGGGTGTCCTTTTGACACCCTGGCACCTTTGAAATTGCAATCTCAATTTGCGATTCTCTAATTGAGGATCGCAAATTGAGATTGTCTTCCCATTCATTCTTATGGGTCTCTAGGCCCAAAGGAATAAATGGGGAGGTATTCCTTAATTGCGGCTCAAAATTTGCAAGTCGCAATTAAGGAATTTTAAGAAATCGCTATTTTTTTTAGTGATTTCTTCATGCATAGCTTGTTGCTATTGATTATTAGTGAATCGTTATTTTTCGCTAATAAGGAATAGCAAAATGGGTGCTTGATGCATCTGGGGGTATATCCTTTAAAAAACGCAAAAATGCAGTAATAATAAAGAAAAAATTCTTTGAAATCCGAATGGTGTTTTCTTGTGTTAGAGGTGTCTGAATGTGTGCAAGCAGATGCCCCCTAAAAGTGATTATGGTGTTTTAACAAATTACCAGGGGACTGGTGTTTCACGCATTACTGGAATTATCCCTTTCCGAGCGTTTCACTTCAAAAGCCTGGCTGATTCACCAGCCCTAATCCCTGCTGGGCTCTCTCTGGTTAATATATATGTGACGGGGTAGGCCTTGTTTGTAAAAGTGCTAAAGCGTGCATTGCCTCGTGAAACAAAAGCATGGTGCCATTGGTTCCCTCAGCCCTGCCGGCGCAGCATTTTGCCAGAGTCGTAACTTGCCCATGTACCATCAATGGGCATAACCCCCGCACTGCGCCCATACCGTGGGAAATATCTTCCCCAAACCCATCGCCCTGGTATCCCAATAAAATTTGCCAACAGGGAGTTGTAGTTGTTGTGGTTGTTATTGGCCGCAGTTTTATTGGGATTATACAAAGACTGGTTATCCGGTCATCGTTAGCATGAACCCTGGTCCAATTGTGTCATTTTCGAACTGCCATATCTGGGTCATAAATCATATCTGGGTCATAAATCATACATGTAATCATCATAATGTGCAGATTATATTGTGGGTCATAAATCATACATGTCATCATCATACTGTGCAGATCATATTGTGGTACATTCAGTTCGTAAATGGCACGCCAAAAACCAGTTCTATTGTTAGTCCTCTTTGTCGTGTTACTTCTGGGACCACCATTTGGTTGGTCACCCATGCCCTCTGCGTGTAGGGAGGGGTAGCTTTTTCAAGGAGTTAGGCCCCCAACTCGCTACCTTTTTGTGCCCTGCCGTCCGGCCGGGTCTGGGCCGCAAGCGCCGTCTCCGTTTGCTACTCCCCTCCTTAGCCCGGCCACCTCACCCTGCCATGAGGCATCCCAAAATGAGTGGCCTGACGCGCCCCAAGTTCCAAACTTCCCCCCTTCTCTTGGGGGGGAGGGGGTGTATCATGACACCCTGCTGTGCGGCATCCCAAGGTGACCTGCTTCGCCACTCACCCTGCCGTGCGGCATCCCAAAGTGAGTGGTCCTGACCGCCGGCGGTGTGGTCTACAGTAGCTGTGGTCGGATATAGGTTTTGGTTTTTGTGTGCCTGGGACCGCAACCTGCCCACCGCCCGGATTCTTTCCTCTGGCATGTCGTCCTGCGATGCCGAGGCAGATGCGTGATCCTGAAAGAGTGGGGGAGGGGCAATGGCCTCTAATGGCAGCCCGGCTGTTGTTAAGGCCTGGCGCATCAGAGCTGTCCCTTGGAGCTTGCTTAGATTGTCCCCATCTTGATGTTTGCAAAATTGGCCCTTCGCCCACTGGGCGTACCCCCATAAATCTGAACAAGCAGCACACCACACGATACTTGCTCCTTCTAATGCAATGCATTTGTATCACTGCGCCTTTTCTTGCCTGTTCTGTTTTTTTTTTTTTTTTATATTTCCTCCCAGTGTTATCTCCTCTGACCATACCCTGGGTCCGATGTTCGTGGCTTGTAGGCAACGCCCCGCTGGTCCCTGCTTCCTAGGTGTCACCAGCTTGCTGCTGGGGAACGCGCCAACTAATGCAGTGAAAAGTGCTGCTTGGCAACGTTGGAGCTTGCGTTTACCTTTGTACACAACGCCAGCGCCTCCATCAGCTGGCCTAACTTTTGAAAATCAATGGGACGTCTGCCATCCACCTTTGCCACCCCCACTCTTTTCCACCCTTTCGGTGCTGCCTTGAGTAAGGGGGATGCTGTGGGATCTTCCCCTGTGCGATTATTTTATTATTTTTTATGAAATGGGATATGGCTGCCACATGGGCCTGTGTCCATGGCCGTGACTTCTTTGGATGTGAATGTCCCCTTGTGTGAATCGCTCCACTGCTCTTTGTGTCCTCTCCCTGTCAGCCTTTGCACATGTGCCCCCTCTCTTCATCATCATTGCTGGATATTTCTTGAATGGGGTCACATTTAGTGCGCCAGCACTCTAGGCAGTATGGGGGGTTATATTTAATATACCAGCCTTCCTCCGGCTCTCAAGCGCCGGTGCTGACAGCACCAATTTAAGTATGTATTATTGTTGAGCTGCAGAAATACGAAGCGCTTACTGGCTGCATACCTAACTGTTGGCCATGCTTGGCGTTAAAGTCGGGGCTAATTTCAAGCGTCTCGCTTTGGCGCTCACATTGCACTGTCGAGGCCCACGAGCAGTTATCGGATAAGGTTACTGGCGCACAGGCAGGTGAATCGACTTCGCATGATCACCGTGCTTGGAGACATGATGAAGCCGGGATCCGAACCCAGGACTCCTATTTAAAAGCCTGCCACTTAAAGTGCATAGACCGCACTCCCTAAGTACCTTCCTGCCAGAAACCCTCTGGGCCGTGGGCAGCCGCACATGATGCAGCGGGCCCCCTAAGGTTCTGTTACGCGGCACCAATTCGCCTCTCCCCCCCGTTGCTTCCTTGGATCTGTCGCCCATGATCTCTGCCTCAGGGCTGTGTGGGCACAGGGTGGGGGTGGGGCGGGGGGGCTCCCTGTAGACGGGGAGAGCGCCTAGAAACGGCTGACGTGGGGGTGTAAGGCGCTACGAAAAACAAGTTAATGATAAGACTGCTAATAACATTCCGCCTGCAGCAGAGACGTGCGCGCAGGCTCGCCTGGGCATAGGCTCTCTTGCAGCCCTCAAGAGGCCATTCATCTCTACGAAGTGCTTGCACACGAGAGAGACTGTTTTTTCTTGTCCTGTTCCTCCGTGTTTACGTCTGTGACTACAAATGACACTGTCCCCCTTCACTCCCAGGCCCTCGAAGCGCTTCAGCGCCACAAATGAAAGGTCATTTTGTTTGTACAGATACTGATCTGAAGTGATGCGGGCCGGGCTGAGGGGTCAGGGAAAGGACAGGCGTCCTAAAGCTGAGCGAGCCATGTGGATTGGGTACTTTCAAAACTGGCTTGATAAGAGTTTAATTGTTTCCTATTTTTTTTTTTTTTTTTTTTTTAGTCGCTGGCATTTCAGATAGCAGTGCAGTGTGTGCTGTATATGCCTTTACTCGACAGTGAGAACAGAAACCAGGCCAAGTTACACAGGTGTTCTCGCCACAGTGAATTCAGAAGGTACTACTACCAGGTCACAAGTAGGGCTGTGGGTTCAGTGACTGCTGCGGAGATCTGTATATACAGCATCGAGGTCACGTTTCAATACCGACGCTCTGCCCACCTGAGTTATTTCGGCCGGCCGAAATTGCCTCGCAGGCCATATAGCTTTCAGGCAATTGGGGGAGGGGGGCATTTACAAATAACATGGCTTAGCCCATGTCACCACCTCTGTAGTGGCTTCTCAACCCCAACCCCCATCAGTGCGCCAGCCGCAGCAAGCACCTTCACCCAGTAAAATAAACGTGGTATAATTCAACTTTTGGTAACTCTCGCACGTTCTTTTGTTTGATCCCTTACCTTGCCATAGCCGGTGTCTTGTACCGCCCGGCACTTCCTCTTCCCCCGTTGCATGGGGAGCTGGTAGGGGGGGGTCTTAAACCACATCACTCGCTCCCGGCCTCCTCTTCCCGCTGCAGTCTTTTGCTCCGGTGGTGGGCGTGGGCATCCCAGCGTTCCTTTACCTGGCAGCTTGGTTTCTTGCAGCTGGTCACCTCTCGTGGTAGACGGTTCGCTGGGTATGTTTGAAGACGCAGGAAAACGCGGGCTTTCTGCGCCACTCCCGGGTGGAACTCCTGCAACGTTCTACTGTGCCCTACCACCTGCCTACAACCTGCTTCGCTGCGAAGTTCAAAGATACATTAATTGTTTGTTAGGCACGTGGAGATTAAGTGCCCAGACTCACAAGATGCTGAGCCAAAGCCAAGGATTAAAACTGGTTCCCAAGCTCCAAAGTCGGTAGCTCTAGCCGTAAGGTTACATCCTCTCCCCATCCGCAGGCCGAACTCCGGCGAAGCCAGGCAGCTTCTTTTCGGTGCTCCGTTGGCGCCCACCTGGACAAGGACAGACCGCCTGGCCTCAACAAAGGCTGCGCCTCGGGGGCCCTGTTCCGATATGCGGGCCCCGAGATTATCTACCCGGCCCACAAACCTCCTGGTTGCAGGTGGAGACCTCCACCGACTCCCGCCCGGGGCCATTCAGTGGGTTCTAGCCACCCGACCCCTTACTGCCACCGGACAGAGAGGGCCACTGCATCATAGTTTCGCTGCAGCCACGGGGGCTTGGGGGAGGGAGCCGACCGACGGGAGGTCTCCTCCCCCTGGCGGTTTGGGAGGGCTGCGAGGGGTTATTTCCAGAAGTTGCCAGAATGTTCTAGTTTTTGGGCTGGTCTAGTAGGACCAGCCAGCCCAAGTATAAATTCCCTCTTTCCCGCTAACCGCCACCATTTTAGGTTTGGTGACCTGGTGGCTAGGTGCTTTAGCTTTTTTGTGAGAGAGTGTCTTGTGTGTTTGTGCGACTCTTTTTCATTCTTTGCCAATTGCGATTGTACTTAGAGCTTAGTAATGGAAGACGCACGAGTTCTTGAGGCGATGCGCCTGTTGGCGGATGCCGGTCGTTTGGATTTGCTCGCAGGAGGTGGGCAGGCTAGGCCGCAACGCCAGGCCTCTGCCGGTGTGGTGGCTGCGGTGATGGCATGTTCGTCGCCGAAGAGGAGACGTCCAAGTCAGGTAAGCGAGAGGGGCCGCTCCCGGTCTAGGAAGCCGGCCCCACAAAGGATGGTTCGGGGGGAGCCCGGTACTTCTGAGGCTCCGGAGGTTCAAGGGGTGATGAGTGTGGGGGGTGGGGGGGGTGTGCCTTCCCAAGCCCCGGCGCTTCAGTTGGGAGTTGTTTCTGGAGCGGGGGAGTTTCCGGTTATGGCAGGGCGGGGACAGGGGTCGAAGAAAGGGGGCAGGAGTGGCCGGGGGGGAAGCAAGAAACGCTCTGCTTCGGACCCGTTGTTTGAGCGGCGGGGGCAGTCTTCGGATGGTGCCTCTGTGCGCGGGGGGCGTAGGGGTTCGGTTCAATTTGTTTTGCAGGACTCGGAGCGGGAACAGGTTGAGCACGGGCCCCAGGACGCCATGTTAGTCGTTAATGAGACTCAGTTTGTCCCTGAGGCTGGTCAAAGGATGTTGTTAACCCCTTTAGGACGGATTCCTCACAATGTTCTTGCGGGGGAGGGGCATGATGGGAATGCAGGTGGGCCTCGGGCTGGTTTGTCTTCTGGTTTGCAGGTCGTTGCGCAAGAGGCTAATGCGGGGGTGGGTGAATTTGGGGGTAATGTGGGGAGCCCGTTATTGTTTTCGACGCCGGGCTCGTCGGCTGGTGAAGTAGTTTCTGTGGGTGGCGGCTCTAGAGGTGAGGGCGAATGGGCCCAAATGGGCGAGAGTGGTTCGTTTGGTGGTGCGATTTCTGGTTTGGAGCATGTGGAGGGTTTTAGGGCGGAAGGTGGGGGTGTTCCTTTTATGAGTGGTGGGTCTTTTCAATCGGGTTTACAGAATCGTCAGCCAGTTTTTGGTTTCGGTTCTGCGGCTTTTGGTACTTCAGGAATGGGTCTGGGAAGGTTTCAGGCTCCTGGGGTCTTGAGTGCGGCGGGGGTAAACTTTCAGGGCACTTTGTTGGGTCCGGATAGGGGTTTTGGCCAGGTGAGTGGCAGGCCTATACAAGGGCCCAGGAGTACAGCTCCTCACTTATCTGGGGCCTCTGGGGGTCCTTATTTTATGTGTGGTTCTCCTGGATGGGAACATTTTGGCGCAGCGGGCCTTGCGCAGCGTAGTTTTCAGAAGGAGTTAGCAGGCCAAGAGTCAGTCTCAAGAGCCTATAGGCATTCTTCTTCTTCGGCATTGGCACCTGATAATTTGGATCACAGTGGAGACGAGGAGGTTGTAGGTGGTTCTCCGGTTCAGGAGGTACATTTGAGGTCTGAAGCACGTGGCCGTTCTTTAGAGAGGGGTCGGAGAATGGCTGATGATTCTAACTGGAGGGGGAATGTGTCTGGTTGGTTTGTGGATGGTAGGAACCCTAGCACACCAGTCCAAACTTTTTCTTTGCAGGAAGAGGTTAGGCGCGGAGTTCCAGACTTGGCAGGGCACGGTCCAGTCCCTTTTCGCCAAGGGGAAGTGAGGAGAGTGCCTAGCGCGGCCCTCTCTGTTCCACCGAGGGAGCCCGACGCGGCCAGCACACGAGGGTCTGGCGTGACCCCGCTGGCCCCAACGAGTAGCAGGTATAGGTGGCAGGCCTTGCCGGCGGCTATGGAGCAACAGAGTCAACGCGCAGGGAGGTACAGGCGCGTACAGTCTGCTCCCCCCCCTGGGGTTTCAAAATCTTTTAAATGTACAGTTGTTGATACCGGGTTGGGTAAGACCCGTGGTGACTTGATGCATACCAGTGTGGATTCGGTGGTATTGGACTACGATGAAGAGAGTCCTGAGGAAGGTGAATTGCGGGATCTTGAGGGGGGGTGCCCTCTCATGCTTCTCATAGTGTTTTACAGGCTCCAGTGGTCCAGAGGCAACTGCAAGGGAGAAGAGAGCACGGCCCATCGGGTAGGGCGCCTCGCAGACCGGATGCATTGTCCTCGGTGCCACGGGCGGAGCCATCGAGAGCTGTCTCTCTGTTGCCAGGTGAGCAAACGGCCCCACAGGCCAAACCTGTTATGGTGTCTGTGGGTACCGGTGGTGAAACTGATGTGGTCATTGGTGATGGCCGTCTGGTCAAAGGTCGTTATGTAAAAGACACTGCAGTGGGCACTGACGAAGTGATGTTTGTAACGGATAAAGGGGACAGTGGTATGGCTGGTGCTTCCAGCAAAGTTACAGATAAAGGGGACAGTGGTGTTATGGCTGGTGCTTCCAGCAAAGTTACAGACAAAGTGGACAGTGGTGTTATGGCTGGTGCTTCCAGCAAAGTTACAGACAAAGTGGACAGTGGTGTTATGGCTGGTGCTTCCAGCAATGTTAAAGAGCCAGTGGCCAGTAAGGAGTTGAAAATCAAAAAATTGCCATACATGGGGGTTACGAAACCTTTGGGTGCTCATCTAATGCTAAGTACCAAAGAAAGAATTTGGAACGGTGAGTATGTGGAGCTCCTTAAGCTTCTACACCGGGAAGTCCGGTCTAAGGAGGGCTCTAAAGAGGAGGAATTTGAGCTGGCTAAACGCCCTAAAGTGCCTTTGAATATCGAGAACTGGACAGCTGCGTTTTTGATTTATGCTAGTGTATATTGCGAAAAGTTCCCTGAGCGCAGCGTTTCCCTTTTTAAATACATGGACGTGATTCGTAAAGCTCAGATCACCGGGGGTGGTTTTGCCTGGTCTCAATATGACGAGGAATTTAGGGCCAGGATGGCTTGGGACCCTGAGGCGAAATGGGGTGAGCTCGATATGGATTTATGGCAGCACACAATGGGATCAGCAGCTGGGGGGAAGACCGTCTTTACGGCCAGTGGTTTACCGCTAGTTTACCGGCCCTTTCAGGGGAAGCCCACCCGGGGAGGGGTGGGGGCCACTACAACCATGTCATCGGGATCTGGTTTCTGTTGGGAATTTAATAGGGGCTCCTGCACAAGAGAGTACTGTAAATTCAGGCATGAATGCTCAGGTTGCGGAAGGAAACACCCGTTGTCCAAATGCTGGGACAACCAGCCATCGGGAAGCCAGCAGGGTAAACAGTCGGGTTCAGGAAATTCCAATACGTCCTCACAGTTTTCAGGGGGTCGGGGATCCAGAGGTGCTAAGGGTTCTGGGGCCAAAGGCTCGTACACCAGTTAAATTGGACAGGTTGCGTATTGCCTTACAAGGTTACGAGGATGAGTCTGCAAAACTAAAATTATTAGAAGGTTTTCAGTTTGGTTTCCGACTGGGTTACTTAGGATCTCGGGAACGGAGGTGGTCTGCCAATTTAAAATCGGCGTCGGAACACGCCGCAGTTGTCCAAGACAAACTTACTAAAGAGGTTCAGGAGGGAAGGATGGCTGGCCCGTTCCAAGATTGGCCGTTAATTAATTTGATTGTTTCACCGGTTGGTGTTGTCCCGAAGAAGGAGTCGGGACAGTTTAGACTCATTCAACACTTATCGTGGCCTGAGGGGTCATCTGTTAATGATTTTATTGACCCGGAGGCGGTGTCGGTCTCCTACTCTTCGGTTGACGTGGCCATGTCACTTGTTGTGACCGCGGGCGCAGCCGCTGAGATGGCCAAGTGTGACATCAAATCTGCTTTCAGACTGTTGCCTGTCCACCCGGACGATTGGTGCCTTCTGGGTATACAATTCGCAGGTAATTGGTACGTGGACAAGGCTCTACCGATGGGCTGTTCAATATCATGTGCTCTGTTTGAGTGTTTTAGCACTTTCCTGCAATGGTACTTTTCCCATCAGTCCGGTCATTCCCTGGTGACACATTACCTTGACGACTTTTTCTTTGTCGGATCCCCGGGCTCCGCGGAGTGCCAGACCGCTCTGGACACATTCCATGGGCTCATGGAGGATCTGGGAGTTCCTTTAGCTCCGGAAAAGACGGTGGGCTCTACTACGGTCCTTTCCTTCTTGGGTATTGAAATTGATTCTGTACTTATGTCGGCTCGCCTGCCCGAGGACAAAAGGGTCAACATGGTGCAACTGCTGGAGTCAATGTTGTCTAAGAGGAAAGTGTTGGTGGAAGAGATTCAAGTGCTTTTGGGTCATTTAAATTTTGCTTGCAGAGTTGTGAGAGCGGGCAGGACCTTTTGTAGAAGACTGGGCAGGGCTTTAGCAGGACATCACTTGCCCCACCATCGTGTGCGTCTGTCTGCTGGTGTTAAAGAGGACTTGAGAATGTATAAGTTTTTCCTGAATTCTTTCAATGGTGTTCCCTTGGTCAGAGACGTTGATTTTCAGTGGGACGTACAGATGTTTTCTGATGCGGCTGGCAGTGATGGTTTTGGGCTCTTCTGGAATGGTAAATGGTGTGCGGAACGTTGGCCGGATGAATGGTTGAATGGTGGTCGCAGCATCACTTTCTTGGAATTGTTCCCTCTATTGGTGGCCTTGACACTGTGGGGGGAGGAATTGGCACACAAGAAGGTGCTGTTTCGTGTGGATAACATGGCTGTTGTAGAAGTAGTGAACCGACAGTCTGCTAGAGACGAACAGGTGTTAAAACTTATGAGAGTTTTCGTTCTGGGTTGTTTGAAACACGACATTCATTTTCGTGCCTTACACATTCCTGGCATGGACAATGACATTGCGGATGCTCTGTCTCGTTCACAGTGGGGGAGATTCCGTGGACTGGCGAGGGACGCAGACAGATCCCCAACTCCGATGCCGGCTCATCTGTGGCGCGTAGGCGAGGTCGGGTCGTACAATTGGTGGTAGGTTCTTTGTCTGTGTCTACGCGTTCTGCTTATTCCTTGGCTTGGAGGGAATTCCTGGAATCTGGTGCTGTCAGAAGGGAGGATCTGTCTCGGCGGTCGGACGATGTGGTCAATTTTATACTGGACCTCATGGATAAGGGCCTCACCAAAGTAACTATCGCTGGGAAGCTAGCGGGTATTGCTTTTATGGGAAAGTTGTTGTAGGGTTACCCCCCGTCAGCAGGTGAGATAGGCAGGAGGATGCTTGAGGGCTGGGCCAGGGAGCAGGGGCATCTTGGTAGATCCAGGGCTCCCCTCTCTTGGCAAGTGCTTGCCAGATTAATCACAGTCCTGCCTATGGTATGTACGGATGATTTTGAGGCATGTGTCTTCTCAATGCTCATGGCGTTTATGTTTTTTGGAGCCTTTAGGGTCTCGGAGTTGTTGGGGTCCAAACATAAGGGTGGTTTACATTGGAAGGACGTTTTTTGTTATGATGAGGGTGTTCATGTCTGGTTGTCCAGCTCTAAAACTGATCAGACGGGTAAGGGAAAAGGTGTGTGGTTACAGGCGCGTGCTCCAAAGCTCACTTGCCCTTTATTGCTGGCGCGGCGCTGGCGTTCATTATGTGGGGGTGGTGATGAGGCTCTTGTCTTCCAACATATTAATGGCACCCCTGTCACAACTTATCAGTTAAGGATGGTTTTACGCAAAGCTCTACAACACATTGGTCTCGATAGCAATCTATATGGGACCCATTCTTTCCGAATAGGTGCAGCCACTGAGGCCTTTCACAGAGGTTGGACTGAGAGGGATATTATGCGGTTGGGGCGTTGGTCTTCTAATTGCTTCCAGCGTTATGTGAGGAGCTCGGCAGAGGAAGCGCAGGCGTCCTCCTCTTCGTCATGTTTTCTAATTGTCTTTTCTTTTTCAGGATCCGTTGCTGGACCTCGCTCCCCAGTGGTAACGGTCTGGATAGTGGGGCATTCCTTCGTAAAGTGGGCCAGAGTCCAGGCGGCACGAAGCTACTTTGGAGAACAACTTGGTTTTAATGATCGAATGTTTAACGTTGTATGGAAGGGTAAAGGTGGGATGCTCTGGAGAGAGTTAATCCCTTGTTTGAACAATAACATGGTGGGCGGTTTATGCCCGGATATTTTGGTTATTCATTTGGGAGAAAATGATCTTTGTGCCACGAAAGGAGTTGTTTTATTGCGTGCTATGAAACGGGATTTAGGCCTCATCAAGGAGCTTTGGTCTGGGTGCCATGTGTTCTGGACGGAGTTGATACCGCGTAGGACATGGAGAGGGGCGGTGAACCCCAGGGCTGTTGATCGGGCCAGGAAGAAGGTGAATTCAGAGGTGTCTCGTTGCTGCAGGGGACTTGGTTTCAGCAGGATCTCGCACAGGGACATTCAATTTGAGTCAGTTGAGTTTTTTCGGGATGATGGAGTCCATTTGTCACGGGTGGGCATGGATCTTTATCTATTGGAGCTTCGTGAGGTGTTAGCACAGGCATTGGCTATGCAGCGTCCCCCTGATCCCCCTATCTGTTCTGTTCGCTTCGCGTGTTGGGGGGCAGAAAGGGAGGCGTTGTGGGTTCCCCCCCCCCCACCTGCCTACCTTTCTGGGTGGCGGGGTTTTTGTGTATCAGTACGGTTTTAGGCAGATTGTTGGTTGAATTTTCGATAGAGTATTTCTTTGACTGGGGCCGGGGTATGTTGGTCATGGTTTGACCGTTCAGTTTTGTAAAGGGGGTAAAAATCTGCAGGAGTGCAGGGTCAGGCAGGGTCGATGATTACGGAAGACATGACCAATGTTATTTTCAGTTGTGGTTTGACGAATAAAGTTTTAATGATGACGTATGTTTTATCTATGACGAAATGTTTATTGATGACGTAATGTTTTATTGATGACGTAATGTATAATGATGTTATAATGATGTTATAATGTTTATTGATGTATTGTGGGGAGGGCCCAAATATGTTAGGGGTGGGGGTTGGGGGCCCGAGTGGTTAGTTATTTATTTATTTAGCGAGGTTTAGTTTTGTAAGGCGTTTGCCAAGGTTGGTATTTGTAATGTGCACCTGTTTCCTAATAAAGCGGCCTTTTACACACACAAACAATTTTTGGTCTACTTTTCTCTCACCCCTCGCCCTCCCTCCCAAGGGGGGCTTGGGGGAGGGAGCCGACCGACGGGAGGTCTCCTCCCCCGGGCGGTTTGGGAGGGCTGCGAGGGGTTATTTCCAGAAGTTGCCAGAATGTTCTAGTTTTTGGGCTGGTCTAGTAGGACCAGCCAGCCCAAGTATAAATTCCCTCTTTCCCGCTAACCGCCACCATTTTAGGTTTGGTGACCTGGTGGCTAGGTGCTTTAGCTTTTTTGTCCCACCCTCCCTCCCATTTTTTACATGGTTTTTTCTTTCCCCTCGCTCCCTCGTTTTTTGCTCCTTTTTGGGGTCTCCTGTTCATTTTTCTTTTTCAAAAGGCTGTTTTTCTGGGTTTCCGGTGTGTAGGGGTTTTTCTTGTACTTGTATTTGTCGCTAGGAGCAGGTGCAGTGCGGGGTTTTTGTGTATCAGTACGGTTTTAGGCAGATTGTTGGTTGAATTTTCGATAGAGTATTTCTTTGACTGGGGCCGGGGTATGTTGGTCATGGTTTGACCGTTCAGTTTTGTAAAGGGGGTATCTGCAGGAGTGCAGGGTCAGGCAGGGTCGATGATTACGGAAGACATGACCAATGTTATTTTCAGTTGTGGTTTGACGAATAAAGTTTTAATGATGACGTATGTTTTATCTATGACGAAATGTTTATTGATGACGTAATGTTTTATTGATGACGTAATGTATAATGATGTTATAATGATGTTATAATGTTTATTGATGTATTGTGGGGAGGGCCCAAATATGTTAGGGGTGGGGGTTGGGGGCCCGAGTGGTTAGTTATTTATTTATTTAGCGAGGTTTAGTTTTGTAAGGCGTTTGCCAAGGTTGGTATTTGTAATGTGCACCTGTTTCCTAATAAAGCGGCCTTTTACACACACAAACAATTTTTGGTCTACTTTTCTCTCACCCCTCGCCCTCCCTCCCAAAGGCAGCATCTCGAGGGTTCCAGCTGGGAAATTATTGTGCGGGCTGTGAGCGGGCGCACCTCCCTTGCTTTTGTCGTGTTCCCGAAACCCAACCAGACTGGCAGGGCTTCGCCTCTTTGCTAGACGGGTAATACACGGATTGGTTTCCTTGGCAAGAAATTCGGGCTTTTCCTCAGTCTCCCTCGGCAGAGCTTTACCTCGTGCTCAGAAATGTACAGTCCTCCAGAAAATGAAGGTGCGCCGCTTCCCCGCTCCTCGAAGTTAGGAGCTATCTGGGTAAGTGGATGCCTATATCCCCCCTCGCTCTTCCAGGTGCTGCTCCCCCATTGGGGGGTTGTACCTAGCGTGGCCCCCCCAATGGCCGTTTGGCGCCACCGTGGTCCTTCCACGAGGGGTGGTGTGCCTCACTTGCTGCTTCTGGGTGCTTTTGGGCGCCCAGAACTGGTTCTCCCACTGGGGCTCGGCTTGGGTTATGGCGCCGGCCCCTGAGCCTCCCCCCACCCTTGGGGGGGAGGGGAGGGGGAGCGGCGGCTTCTGCGAGAGATGGAACTGTGCTTGGAGCTCTGGGGGGAAAGAGGTTTGAAAACAATCACAAATTCACGCACGCACGCGCACGCACACACAAGGCCTCTGACTGGAAGCACTTGCCAGAGTCATAACTTTCCCGTGTACCATCAATGGGCAGAGTCAGAGATGGAACTGTGCTTGGAGCTCTGGGGCGGAGTGAGTTTTAAAAACCACTCACTCACAAACTCACGCACACACAACACACTGGGGCGGGGGGCACCTCAGGATGTGAAGGGAGAGGTACACTCATAACTGATGGGGGCGGCTCATTGTATGGAGCGAGAGGCACACTGATAGCTGGCGGGGGAGCTCATATGTTTTTGTGCCTGCATGTTTTCAAATACCGGCTCCTCGTGACCTTTTGAGTATAAGGCGATTTATAAATCACGTTAATTCATCCTTGGGGAATGTGGAAAGAAGACACTGGGAGCTAAAGGAGGAGGGGGGGTTAAGGGATCTTTGCTAGTTCGTGGAGGCTGAGAGATGATGCATATAATGAATCTGTGCATAGGGAATTAAAAAAATATCAGATCCAGTGATTTTAACTTTTCCAACAACAACTGTAGTTCGAGAACATGTGAACTTAGGTTAAAAAAACAAAAGGAAAATAAAACGAGGCAAATAAACATTAAAAAAGCCAATATATGTGGCTTTTGTGTGGTGCACACACACAGGGGCACATATGCTGATACAAATGTTCAGAGAGAATGCACACAGGCCAACTAAACACAAGTAAGGCCTTGCATTTATGCCCGCATATTATTACCACACGTGCGTCATGCGCGAGGACTGAAAGAAACAGATAACCAAGTGCAGCACAAGGCACACAAGGCTATGGAGCGGCAGACAACAAGATGCACCAAGGGATGCGTGGTGCAGAGCACCAAGGGAGCACTCTCTCACTGGCTGAGGCCTCAGGTCTGCCGAGTGTAACGCTTCGCGGAATGCACATGATAAAATGTCCAAGGGGGGGGTGTGGTTTGGGCGCCGATGGCGATGGTCGCCTGAGAGCTCGGCTCCGGGACTGAGCCCGGGATTATCCTGTTAATCGGAGGCCGCGGGGCACCCTAGCCCCCGCAAACCGTGGTTCGGCCCGACTGGAACCTACTGAGGCACCTGGCGCAGCCTGGAGGGGTGGTGATCCGCCCGAAGATCGGAGTTTGTGGTCCCGAGGAGAGCGACCCAACATGGCGCCCGGACCCCATTGTCCCCTCGGACGGGACCATTAGACTGGAGGAACGTCGCTGGTTACAGCGTGCCCTCCGCTCTTTTGTCTTCCTGGAAAGTGAGGAACTGGACTTTGACCTGATGAGACTCTGGCATTGGTGATTGCGCCTGGATGGTCGGATGCCCCCACCATAGTGAACCCCGGCACATGGACGCCTGGAGGTCCTGACGGTGGTGCCGACCCCCGACGCAGCACTTGGCTGCATCCCCCCGATCGGCCCGATCCCATGGGAGGCACAACCCCCTGGCGCCACAAGGTCTCTGATGGTGTGGGTGGCCCTCGCTCCGGGCCCTCGTTAACCAGACGGGCCTGCCCGGCCTGGCGCCGAGTGTCCCCGCCTTCTCCTCAGTGCTCTCCGACGACGCGGTGGTGGCGCGAGGCGAAACTGTGGAGGTCCACCAGGCCCTGGAGAAGAGGATCACCAGCCCTCAACCTGAGGGCCAGCAATCGGGAGAGTGATAGCCGACGCCCGCCCTCGGTGGCGCCTTTACCTGAGTCCACACTGTGCGCTTCCCGCGACATGGGGAAGCCGAGAGGAGCCAAGGGGACTACCCCAGCCGCCTCTGACTCGGAGACCCCGGACAAGGAGGACCATGGAGACCCGGGAAGTGCTGGTGGTGCGCCATTGCAGCAACAGTTTGACCGCGTCCTGGAGGCGATTGCGACCACACGCTCGGCCCTTCAGCAGGACATTGCCCAGGTGGCGACGAGCCTGGGCCTCCTTAGGGCGGATCACGGCAAGCTTTCGGACAGGGTCAAAGAAGTGGAAGGCTCGGTGAAAACCTTAGAGCCGGCGCAGCGATCCTTGGCCGCGACAATGAAAGATGCCCTATCCCGGATTTCTGCCCTGGAGCAGCGAGCGGAGGATGCGGAAGGCCGTAACAGGCGCAACAACATCCGAGTGGTAGGCCTGCCGGAGAAGATCGAAGATGGCGACATGGTGGCCTACTTGGAAGCCTGGCTCCGAGACACGGTGGCCCCGGAGGGCTTATCCTCTTTCTACACCCTTGAACGAGCTCATAGAGTCCCAGCAAGGCCACCACAACAGGGCCGTGCACCGCGTACGGTGGTGGCACGCCTACTGCATTTTCGCGACAGGGACCTCATCCTCAATGCCGCTAGACATAATGGCCCCTTCAAGGTGGAGAACAGCCAGGTGAACATCTTCCCGGATTACACCTATGAAACCCAACGCAGACGGTTTTCATTCTTGGCGGTCAAGCGCGAGCTCCGGAGCGAGGGCATCCAATACTCGCTCCTATTTCCTGCAAAGCTCCGCATCATTGTCGATGACAAGACTCAATTTTTTGATACCCCGGAGAATGTCTGTAACTGTCTTGAACTCTATAGAGCTGGGAAAGATGGTTTCGCCTCCGCATCTCAGCCAGCGGTGGAGCCGGGACAGCGACGGCGATCTAAGAGGATACGGAGTCGCCGGGGCCGGTCGGGCAGCCCTTCAACTGCGGAGACATCGACGGAGCGGAAGGGAGTACTGGAGGTGTTGTCTGCGCTGTCTGGTTCACGAGATGATACCATTGCAGAAGAAGAGAACCCTGGTGACGAGGGAGCACCGACGGACTCGGAGGACTCGGTGACAGATAGCATCAACACACCGGTGATCACGCCGAAATCGGTTGAGGACCTTCTGGATGGACAGGGTTGACGGGGTGAGCTGCATCCTTTTGGGTGGGGGCCCGAAGCGGGGGTGGCGGGAGCCGATGGTTTAGCATGATCTCCGGAGGAGCGGGGGGTGGGGTGCCTTGCTTTTGCCCCGAGGGTTTCCGATACTGTTTTGGGCTTGCTTTAGTCCTGGTAGCCAGGGCATCGAGGGCCCACTGCCACCACCCAGCCCGCACCTGGCCCTTAAGGCCTTCCTACGGTGGCGACCGTAGGATTAGTTGGGGACGAAGGGTTTTCTGAGGGCATGGTTTGGATGGGAACTGGATGGAGCTATTTGGGTCCTGTTCTGGGGAGGGTGGGCAGGGGTTTGGTTAGAATTAGAGTTGTTGGGTTTTGGTTGGGGGAAATGGCCGCCATCAGTGCTGGGTTGATTGTTGTTCGTTCTTTGTTGGGACCCGGATGGGGAGACTTTGCACAAACAGTATGGGACAATGGCTGACGTAGCTAATGTGAAATGTATTACTTGGAACGTGCGGGGGCTTCATACCATGTCTAGGCGGCACAAAGTCCATGCTTATTTAGTGCGTAGGGGAATACAAATGGCGCTGCTGCAGGAGACCCATCTGAACAAGGCGGAAGGGGCGGCGCTACAGCGTAGGTGGAGGGGGCAGGTCTTCTACACATCGTATTCCGCGTATGCCAGGGGGGCGCTAATTTGGATTACAGCTGGGGTTCCCTTCCAGGTCACAAACTCAGTGGTAGATCCAGAGGGGCGCTACGTGGCCATCTCGGGCACTCTGGGGGGGAGGGACCTGAACGTTTGCTGTGTATACGCCCCTAACATGGACCAGATTGCCTTCCTTTCTAGGTTATCGGGCTCGTTGGCCCACTTTTTCACGGGGCCCCTCCTGCTCGGTGGGGATTTCAATTCGGTAGTGGATGTGGAGACCGATCGCTCGCATCCGCCCCTCCCTGACTCTCCGGTCCGCCGTGTGGCTAAAGGTCGTAGGGACTGGCAGATACGTTGGGGTCTGACGGATATTTGGAGAGCGCAACACCCCGACGCTAGAGACTACTCCTACTTTTCGGGCCTACACGAGTTGCACGTTAGGTTGGACGGGTTTCTTGGCTCGACTGAACTGGTTTCAGCGGCGATCCGTTCCGAATACTTGACTAGGACCATCTCGGACCATAACCCCCTCCTGCTGGCCCTTCGCTGGTTTCCGGGGGCACCGGCGGTGCCCACCTGGAAGTTACGTCCTGAGATCCTCGAGGACACTGTATTCAAAGCGGACTTAGGAGATAAGATCGAGGAGTATTTCGCGTCCAACAGGGGCACTGCGAGCTCGAGAGCGCTGGAATGGGACGCTTTTAAGGTGGTGGTGAGGGGTTATTGCAGGTATGAGGCGGGTTATCCTCGATGACTTAGACGTGGCCGATCGGAGGCTTCGTGAGTTGGAACTCCGCCGCCCCGGGCACCCTGAACTTCAGGGACGCACGGCAGAGGCGAAGGAGGCGGTGGCGGCAGAGGTCGAGCGGCTGCGCTGCTTTGACTACAAGGCCTATACGGTTCGGTCCCTCGCAGAAGGGGATAGATCGAGCGCATTGCTGGCATGGCTGGCTAACCCTACGCGCCAGACCTCACTGACGACGTCCATGCGCATGGCGGACGGGACCATGGTGCACACTCAGCCGGAGATTCTGAGCTGCTATCGGCACTACTACGATCAGCTGTATCGCAGTCGTGCTGCCAAAGACCCTGACCTTCTTGAGGACTATCTGCGGCCCCTGGAGCTCCCAGCGGTGGAGCCTGACGTGGCGAAAGCCCTGGGGTCCGATATTGAACTGGGGGAGATCCGCAGCGCCATTAAAAAGATGGCACGGAATAAGACCCCGGGTCTAGACGGTCTTCCTGTGGAATTTTACGCGGCCTATGCCGACCTCCTAGCTCCGAGACTGGTGATCGTATATAGAGAGGCGAAAAGGCTTGGCCGACTCCCCGGCTCGATGCGCGAGGCCCTGGTGGTTCCCCTCCTCAAGCCGGGACGGGACTCGGCCGATCCGGCGTCCTACCGTCCCTTATCGATGCTGACGGTCGATTATAAGATTCTGAGCAGCATCTTGGCCTCGAGACTGCTGGGCCACATGAGCTCCCTGGTACATGAAGACCAGGCTGGGTTCATCCCCAAGCGCAACACGACCATGAACATCCGTAGGTTGTTCCGCTTGCTGGGTGAACCGCTCGAGGACGCTCCGTGCCCGGTGGTCCTATCGGTAGATTTAGAGAAGGCATTTGATAGCCTGGAATGGGACTACCTGCACACTGTGTTGCGGCGGTTCGGCCTCGGCGAGGGTTTCATCAGATGGACCGCGGTCTTGTATACCTCCGTATCGGCCAGGGTTCGGGCGGGTCCGTTAATTTCCTCACAGTACCCGGTGGGAAGAGGCACGAGACAGGGCTGCTCGTTATCCCCACTTCTCTTCGCGCTGGCGGTAGAGCCTCTTGCACTGCTACTCCGATCGGGGGCTCATTATAATGGCTTCTGGACACCTTCGGGCCCACACTACATTTCGTTATATGCCGACGATCTGTTGCTCTTCCTTGAGGACCCAGTTGTAGCCCTACATGGAGCTGCGACGCCGCTCACGGCGTTTGGGGAGGTCTCGGGCCTCCGGGTGAATTGGGCTAAGACATGCCTTTTCCCGGTTCGCAGAGGCACCCCTAGCCCAGTCCTCAATAGAGAGATTAGATGGGAACCTGACTGCTTTAGGTACCTGGGAGTGTACATCTATCATGAACCATCTGACCTCCTGGACGGAAACATTACCAGATGCAGTCGAACGCTACGGGGTAATATGGACTTCTGGGCTACGCTACCGCTCTCGATGGCGGGGCGGGTCACCCTGCTCAAAATGGTGGCTCTTCCCCGGTTGCTGTATTATTTCCGGGCGCTACCGATTTGGATCCCGCCGGCCACATTTAGGCTCCTACGGTCAATGATAGTCGGATTCCTCTGGGGCTCGGGCCGCCGAAGAGTGGCCCTTAAAACCCTGATGAGGCCGAAAGCCGAGGGTGGGCTCGCGGTGCCGGACTTTGAGAAGTACTATCTGGCGGCGCAGCTCCAGACCCTCACCCAGGAAATCGCCAGGGAATTCCGGGGCCCGGAGGAAAGGAGAGGTATGGGGATGGCCAGGCATGTTCTCTCCTTCATAGCTCTACGCCAACGTTTGGCCTTGCAAGACCTGACGCTGGAGGAGAAGACCATTCGCCTGTGTTGGAACCGAGCCCACGCCCGGGGCCAATTGCGAATACCGTATGCGCCTGAAATACCTTTAGGGATGTTGACGGCCTTGCCCCATGGCGGTGATTGGTCACGGTTGGCGGACTGGGAGGACGCGGGGCTGCAGTTGGTGCGGGATCTTTATGAGGCTGGGGTGCTCTTGCCCTTTCAGGAGCTCATTGACCGCTTCGAGATTCCCCGTGGAGACTTCCTATTGCACTCGGCCCTGGTCCGAGCGATCCAGGCGCACTGGAAAGGCGGGCAGGAGGAACCTCCTACGTCTCCGGTGTGCCAATACGTCATGATGTCTGCGGGCACGGTGAAGGCGGTCACTTGCCTCTACGGTAGACTGATCAATGAAGGGCTGACCCCCCTTACGACCTTGAGAGCCCGTTGGGAGGCAGACATAGGCAAGGAGATCCCGGAGTCGACCTGGGCTCAACTCGTGTGGCGGGCTTTGAAGGGGACGCGCCACGCCCGCTTTCAGTTGGTCCACTATTATGTACTCCATCGGGCATACCTGACCCCGGCGAAAATCCAACAGTACTTCGCCACGGGCTCGGCGAACTGCCCCAGATGCCCGGCGCCGGAGGCAGACCTCCTCCATATGTTGTGGGCCTGCCCGGGATTGTCCTCCTACTGGGTGGAAGTGGGGAAGACCCTGACGGAGGTGACAGGGAGACCCTTATCGGTCGATGCGGCGGTGGGACTCTTGCATTGGTTTCCACATACCCCCAAAAACAAAATTTCCAGTAAATTCATTGATTTGGGGCTTCTCCTGGCTAAACGAGAGGTGACCAGGAACTGGAAGGCACGAGCTGGTCCGACTGGGAGCAGGTGGCACAGCGAACTCTTGAAGTGGGCGGCGGGAGAAAGCACGCTGAGATACCAACTAGCTGGGAGACAACATAACGAAAAGGCACAGAAGGCAGCGCTAGAATGGGAGACACTAGTGCAGGCCCTCAGGGACTATTGCGCCCCCAGCGACTCTGATGGCGAGAGTGCAGCGCGCCCCGAGTCCCGATAGGCGATTGCAATTTCTGTTTCTGATACTCTCCTCATGGGTCCTCTCATGAATCCTACTGCGGCTGCTACCATACACTGATGGCGGGGTTGGGTTGGGGAGGGATTACTTTGGATTTTAGTGTTTTGTGGGAGGGATTTTCTTTTGGGTTTTATGGGCTTGTTTAGAAAAGCAGATGACGGACAGTGGATTATCCGGACCGGCTTTGCTTTCCTGCTGAGCCCCCACTGGATTTTATCGCCTGACCTTTGGGTTGTGGGCTGAATGATTGTATATGAAAACATGCTGCGGGGGGGAAGGTGGGATGCTGTTCATTGATTTTATTGGATTTATAATGCTGGTCGTATATGTAACATTTTGCTAATTCCTGCAATAAAAATATATTTCACAAAAAAAAAAAAATGTCCAAGGGGAGCACAGGGCGATGCGTGTCAGGAGTGCACTGGATTCTGCACTACAGGTGTGGTGGATACGGGATGTAATTTAGAAATCACTTGAGCAATCGAGTGAAACACATATCTGTCGTAAGCTGCAGACGAAAGGTCAGAGAAAGAGTGGCAGGATATTTTGCCCCTTTCAATCCTCTACTGACCCGGACCCTACTGCCCAATTAAGCATTGATGATTACAGTTCCCGATCCCATGCCTTTATTTTCACACTTCGACTGCTGCCGTTTCAGGGAAAGTGTGCACACACACAGACACGTGCAAGCACACATCCACATACAAAGCAATCCACACACTTCCTTCAAAACACACCTTCTGTGTATCCGGATTCTCTCTTCCTCTTTTATTTATGCACAAACGTGCACACGAGCAGTTAAACACCATCAAGCAGTTCAATACTCCCACAAAAAGCTCACCTAATATAAAAGATTTTTTAGGTTTCGACCTGGCGTCCGCTGCGCAGCAGCGTTCGTGCAGGCGAAATCTTTTGTCAAGAGTATGGTGCTTTGTCACGCCTCTCACTTCCATTGGCTACCTCCATAAATGGAGGCTAGCCATTGGAAGTGACATCTGCCTGTCATCGTTCAAGGCGATTCGTGGGCGTTTCGGCAATGTTTTTCTCATCCTGCCTCTTTTCTGACGTCATGTGGCTGTGGGCGTGTACTTTTTTTTTTTTTGTCCCGTGATGTTTTCTTCATTTTGGAAAAGCCTTTGGCCGAAGTGGTTGGCGAGTTTGAAGTTGTTGTTATTTCCAATGCCCCGTCTCATGTTGTCTTTTGTCCGAGCCTTTCCCACCCCCTCCCGCTGTCCGAGACTTTCCCGCCCCCCCTCCCGCTGTCCGAGCCTTTCAAGTGCCCCTCCCGCTGTCCGTGCCTTTTGAGTGCTTTTTCTTGTTATTGACGTACCCAATCAGAGATACACTTGTTGACAGACCCATGCTGTGACATCACAATGCACACACGTTGCTTAGTTCCCGACAGATGTCCTCATTGGAGATCGAGAATTTCCTTTATGTGTCGGGAGGTGTAGGGGCGTGTCTATAAACACGAGGTGCTGGGTTACAAGTCCTCGCATGTCAGAAAGACAGGGTTGGCGAGGTCTTGTCTCATTTGTACTGCCGTTGGCTTAAGGAGGCGGTGCCTCGCTGCCTGTGTTGTGCAGACACGAGAGGTGTGAGCTGGCGGTCCCACTCCTTGTTGTGGAGACTAAGTTACATCAGCTGTAAAGTGACCCTCCATGTTGTGGTGACGTACCAGGCTTGGCATTACGCGATGACGTCAGGCGCGGCTCGAAGAACAGGAAGCGCCACTGCCGCAGCTTGTACATCCCAGGTAAGGCCGCTGTTTCCCGGGTTCACAATCTTTCGCCATCCTCTCTTCTCCGGGACCATCCCGGATCCTGCACAGCCTGAGCAGGGGGCCCCGGGGAAGGAGCGTAGGACCACCCTTGTATGGAGAGCAGGAGAGCCTCTGCGGCGGTAAGGTGGGCCGGGGAAAGTGGGGCAGGGGGCGGGGCTAGTAGTCTAGGATGGTGGGACCTATTTGTACTCTTGTTCAATAGCTTGTCGTACCCACACTGAAAAAGTCCTTCTAGGGCTAGGCACTAAGCCCATTTTGAAATTCAGACTGAGATAGTGTCTGGCAGTGGAGCTGGGTACAGGAATAAAATCATCTGCTGTGCTGATGCATCGTGAAGAGTGGATGGTAGATAGGAGAAGCGTGGACCCCATGGGCTTCTGTTGTAAATATTCCCTCTGCCCCCACCACTAGTGCACGTGCACCACACTTTCAGCATGCTTTACTCAAACCATTCTGATGTACTTAGGAGGCAGCTTTTGATTTGTTTGAGGATGTGTAGAAACTGATTTGTGGAAGAAACGTGAGCTGTCAAAAGTATTATGTTATGGAGACAGTCTGTGAGTTGTATGTTTAATGAGTTTAGAATCTGCAGTTTACAGGGATGTGATTGAAGGGACCAGGTAGAGCACACTAGGACATGAACAGGCTCTGGTCACTTGTGTACATTTTGTGCCTTTGGGAGGAGTTGTGTGGTGGACATTGGAAGTCGAAACCATCAGCAGCCTGGAAAACAGTCGTTCTCTCCTAGCATTTCTGCTGAGGTATCCAAAACAATTCCAGGCACTGCTTATTATGTTTTTTTTTGGCGATCCTGTGTCCCTTTTACTTCCCACATACACATTATGAAATCATGTAGTCCGACAGCTTATGGTCTGTCTGTGTGAACAAGTAGCTTTCCCAGCGCTCACGGAAGTAGCACAGTTATTACCACATAGTTGAAAGCCCAGATATGATTAAGTGAGCTTAGAGCTTGAATGCTGGTAAATACCTCACACCTGTGTTCCTGCTGATGAGATGTTGACGACGTGAGTAAGCGTGTTCTCCACCACTGTATATTCAGGTGGGATGGTGTAGCCAAGAACACACTGACGGTGATAGTGTGGAAACTGCCACTTTAATTAAACAGGTGCACACAACTCAATCTAAAACCTTGGCACTGAGCCTTGGCACTGAGCCTTACATACCTTAATATCAGCTGCCTCTGTATTTCAAAGAGTGATGGAGGGTGTTTTGGTGTTTGTGTGTGTGAGACTGCTCCAGTGTGTGTGTGTGCGACTGCTCCAGTGTGTGTGTGTATGTGACCGCTCTGGTTGTGTGTGTGGGGGGGGGCTCTGGGTGTGTGTGTGTGGCTCTGGGTGTGGCTGGCTCTGGGTGTGTGTGGCTGGCTCTGGGTGTGTGTGGCTGGCTCTGGGTGTGTGTGTGTTGCTCTGGGTGTGTGTGTGGGTGGTAGTAATTGCTGTCTGCTGAGCTCGTCCGTAGGGTACAATAGTTCTCACATTTGCGAGAGATTAAGCTATTGGCAATGTAAATGACAATGCCATTTACTTATCTGTTTTCAAAACCAACACATAAATACAAATTTTGTCATTTACAATGCTGGGTGTGTGTATGTGGCTCTAGGTGTGTATGTGTGTGTGGCTCTGTGTGTGTGTATATGTGTGTGTAACTCTAGGTGTATGTGTAACTCTAGGTGTGTGTGTGTGTGACTCTGGGTATGTATGTGTAGCTCTGTATGTGTGTGTGCATCTGGGTGTGTGTATGGCTCGGTGTGTGTTTGTAATCAGCGTGTATGTGTGTGGCTCTGGATATGTGTGTGTAGCTCTAGGTGTGTATGTGTGTGTGGCTCTGGGGGGTGTGTGTGTGGCTCTGGGGGGGTGTGTGTGTGGCTCTGGGGGGTGTGTGTGGCTCTGGAGGGGGGAGTCTCTAAGTGTGTATGTGTGACTAGGGAGTGCAGAGTGACTAGGAAGTGCAGAGTGACTAGAGAGTGCAGAGTGACTAGAGAGTGCAGAGTGACTAGAGAGTGCAGAGTGACTAGAAAGTGCAGAGTGGCTAGAGAGTGCAGAGTGACTAGGGAGTGCAGAGTGACTAGGGAGTGCAGAGTGACTAGTGAGTGCAGAGTGACTAGGGAGTGCAGAGTGACTAGGGAGTGACTAAGGAGTGCTAGGAAGTGACTAAGGAGTGCTAGGAAGTGACTAAGGAGTGCTAGGAAGTGGCTAAGGAGTGCTAGGAAGTGACTAGGATGTGACTAAGGAGTACTAGGAAGTGACTAAGGAGTGCTAGGAAGTGACTAGAGAGTGCTAGGGAGTGCAGAGTGCTAAGAGGTGCAGAGTTACTAGGGAAGCTAGGGAGTGCTAGGAAGTGCACAGTGCTAGGGAGTGTAGAGCAACTAGGGAGTACTATGGAGTTCTAGAGACTGCAGAGATTAAGCTAATAACAATGTAAGTGACAATGCCATTTATTTATCTGTTTTCTAAACCAACACATAAATAAAAAATTTGTCATTAACAATGCCAATAGCTCAAACCTTTCCAAAGGCGAAACCATTGCATTGAAAATGCTTGTTTTTACTCCTTACCAACCCTTAATTCGCGTCCTCAGTGGGTTGCCTTGGTTCCAGCGTGTGCACAAATGCACATGCTAGTGTGAATGTGATTGACAGAGCAGAGTCTGAAAGGACACTGCTCTGTCAACTCAACGTGAAGGTGACATTCTCAACACCCCCCACGTTTAAAACATAATGCAAATGAGCTGATGCTGAACAGGGACTAAGCACAGGGCTACAGCTTGGTGTCAGAGTATACTGGAGGCAGGCTCCACGCCGACAGCCTCTCCATAAGTAGTAATAAACATTAAATATCGGACAGGAATACCGGTACTCTCCGTGGCGGTAGAGAAGTGCCGGTACTTGAAGGGACACAAATAGGAAGTGCCGGTACTGACTACCCGTGAGTATCGGCCTCATTTAAAGCACTGTTACACAACACTTTAAAGAACAGCCTCGCCGAAAACCCTTCCGTGGAGTGGCTATGCACGAGAACCCCAGCGTGGGGAGTACCGTGAATGCCAGCAGCAGCAGAAAGCGCAGCCATGTCCAGCTGCTACCCCAGCTCAATGAAGCGAGAAGAACGCAATCGCCAACCAGCCATCTCAATAGAGCTGTATCTATGGAAGAGATTCAAGCCTGCACGGTATCCGCGAAGAGTGTCATGTCTGGATTAGGCCCTGGCAATAAACACGCTGGACATGATGTGCTTGGTATAGTGGCTAGCAGACTACCTAAACCACGCCCAGAGCCCTGGGCTATTTAATTGTTTCCATGCGTGCTGGCCCGCTCGGACGCAGGGCCGGCCTACTTTCACCACACACACAGGGGGAGAAACCTCGGCATCCCCACAGGGTGCCTCAACTTGGGCTAGCCCAATCCCGGGCAACATTACATTCCTCCTTTACCTAGAAATGAAAAACATTACACTACCATGGAACGGTGCGACAACAAACATCACAAAGTGTTAAAGTCTCTGCAAACTTTTCTTAAATAGTTGGAACAGTCTTACTTGGCTTTTCCCGATGTACAGGTACGTCTTACTTCTGCGGCTGGTAGCGGGCAACAAAGTCTCGATACTTCTGTGATGGAATGGGACAGGGGCGCAGGTGGTACCTGCCTTGGCTGCTCCTGTCCAGCGGAGTTTGGAACATGTCTTCGGAACAATCTGTCTCCGGCAGGTCTCTGCTGTTCTGCGCCTCTTGCGACGGAATGATTCCACGGTCTTGGGTGGCTAGGTCGCTCCCTTGGCTCGAGGCCAGGGGCGGGGCGTCGTCTTCTGCGGATTCTCCTGGGTCCTGTGATGTGTCCGGGTGGTGCTCTCTTAGTTCCGGAAGCTCTCCGCCGTCGTCCACCGGGGCTCTTTTGAAGAATGATACGTTTCTTGTGACCTTCTCTCCTCGGCGGGCGGCAGTGATCATGGTACCATTAACATTGGTTATGGTCCAAGGGTCCAACTCGAATGGCAGACTGAACTTTCCTCCTGGGTGACGGTCCCGCACTAGCACTCTGTCACCAACCCCAAGTGGACTATCTGTGTCCTTCCTTCATCGGGATGCATCCATGTTTGACTTTGTTCTCCACTCCATGGATTGGTTCGGTGGGGCTGGTGATGTTGCCCATGTAGGGTGGTGTTGGATTGTGTCTGTTACTGCTCTGCCAAAACAAAGTGTACTTGGTGGGACTCCGGTGGTGCAGTGGGGGGTTAACCTGTATTCACGCAGAAACTGGTAGAGGGCTAGCTCTAGACCATGGCCATCTGCCATTGCATTCTGGATAGTCTTGTTCAGTGTCCGCATTAGCCGCTCTACTTGCCCGTTTG
The DNA here is from genome assembly GCF_964263255.1 of Lissotriton vulgaris. NCBI lineage: Eukaryota > Metazoa > Chordata > Amphibia > Caudata > Salamandridae > Lissotriton > Lissotriton vulgaris. The sequence goes on along the minus strand of NC_141685.1, from coordinate 1,179,516,901 downwards.
CCGGGGGCCACCTTGGGGTTATCCACCGATGCTTGATTCTATGGGACTGTAGATATTCGTCCAGTTCTGTGCCATTGAAAGGCGGGCCATTGTCTGTACGCAGTTCACCAATGAGGCCGTGGGTGGCGATTATCTTTTCTATCTTTGGTATGACTTCTGAAGCTGCAGTAGAGGACAGGATCTCCATCTCCGGATATCGTGAAAAGTCGTCCACCACTATGAACATGTATTTTCCGCCGGGGAGGCTACCAAAATCGGAGCTGGCCCGTTTCCACGGTGACGTTGGCCCTTCTTCAGTGATTACTAGGGCCGGGCGGTTTGGCAAACTGGTAGCTAGACACACAGGGCACCGTTGAACGATGCCTTCTACGATCCGATCCAGACCAGGGAACCAGAGTTTGCTCTGAAGGCGGCTCTTCGACTTTACAATTCCTTGATGCGCGCCGTGCGCTAGGAGGGCTGCTTGTTGAGTGAGGCACTCAGGTAGAACGAGGCGGGGGCCTCTTAAGAGACAACCTTCTGGTGAAATTGACAGTTCGTTGCGGACTAGGTATAGTGCCTTCAATGTTGCTTGAGCTCCAGGAGTGCGGAATGGGGCCGGGCTTTGGAGAGGCTTCCAGTTTCCTGACGTGAGAGCTTGAATGGCGATTTGAAGGCAGCCGTCGTCCTTGGTGGCCCTCGCCACCTCATCTAGGGAGATCGGGAGTGGCCGGGACCTCTCGACAACCATCCGGACATACTCTTCCGTGGCGGTCGCCTCTGCTGCTTCCGCTTCGGTGACTGGGCGGGCATGTCGCGACAGGAAGTCCACAATAACAACAATAGGAATGGCTCTAATCACTAAGGCTGAGCCCATGAACAAAAACTCCTACTGAGAACATTCAAGACAGTCAAACAATTCCCATACACTCAACAACAAAAAATACATCACTCATACTACAAAATCACACTCCAACACACCACAGTCCCTTAAGTTCTCTATTTTGAACTTCGCGCCAACTTTTGGATATGGTGATATATTATGTTATTTCATTCCAGGACTGTTTGTATTCTCAGCACGACGTTGACTGCATTCTCGGTTTAAAGTATTAGATTATGATCCACCCTATGACATCAGGTATGCATGCGCCCAGCCGCGCATTGGACATAACAATAACTTAAGGATCATTCCTTTTACAAACCATTCTCCTCTTTCTTTTAGACAATTCGAGTCCGTGATTCATGAATTTTTATCGCCTGGTTCTTCCATGTTACTATGCCGCAATCGGTAAGACCAATTTCCTGTGCTTGAGGCAACAAGAGTCTCAATACTACTGACAGCGCGTTTCATTTACTGATGATTTTTATATGTTTGTGTAGGTTCAAAACTTTATTGATCACTGTTGGATCTATTAAACAGGTAAGACGTAGATACTTTCTGGAGCTCTCAAGGGATGTGCTTTTGAGTTTGGTGGCTAGAAGTGGCAAAATCATGCTGTTGTTTTCTTCTCTTCTTCTTTTTTGTAGTTGCTGTTGGTCCTGAGGAGAACCCATTGACTAATAGGGTTCGAAACGCGTAGACCTTTTGTTGTTGTTACTAACAAACAAATGTATTGTTTCAAACAGTTAAGGCTGGTTCTACAGTAAAAATAAGTGGATATTCATTTTAACCAGTTTAACCTTTTAGGTTTCACACAACCACGCCTGGGTCAGATCTATTGCATTGTTTGTGGTATCTAGTCCCTGTTTCTTATCTCATATAGAAAGATCCTTTATTTATGGAACTTAAGGGACTGTGGTGTGTTGGAGTGTGATTTTGTAGTATGAGTGATGTGTTTTTTGTTGTTGAGTGTATGGGAATTGTTTGATTGTCTTGAATGTTCTCAGTAGGAGCTGTGTATATATATTTATGTTTGAACATTGTGTTTTTTCGTATTTTTGTACTAACCTGTGGCGATGTTTCAAAAAAAGTGTACAAAAAAGTATTTGACTTTGAAAAAATTAAATGTTTATTAATTAAACTTGGCACGTCTTTGACTAGTGACTGGGGTGCCATTGGAAGTTGGTATAGTGTTTATCAGTATTGGCATTTGTAGGTGTTGCTTTTGTTCATGGGCTCAGCCTTACTGATTAGAGCCATTCCTATTGTTGTTGTTGTGTAGTTTTGCGGGTGCGGACTCGCAAGGTGGTTTGATTTCCGAATTGAGTCGGAATCAGCGGTTTGTTATGCTGCTTATATTTGGGACTATTTAGTGACATAATTACAGGTGCCTTCTTTAATTGTGGGTCTTTTGATTTGTGTGCTGTTTCAATCTTTTTCATTTTTGTTGCGGTTTTTTTATTTTTGACTTACTTTATTATGTTGGAAAATGACACCTTCGCATACAGCGAAGAACATATCCAGAAGCTCATGAGCGCACCTCCCCTTTTTGCTTCAGCAACTTTGAGTGAGACAGCAAAAACACAAAATGAAACTGATAAATTGTTGTGATTAAAGAAAAAGCAAATTCGGATGGACCTGAATAGTCATTTCCTAATGCAGCATCTCAAGGCCGGGACAATTCCTGGAGGTTTACAGATTCGGAATATACCGGTCATCTTCACTGATGACCCTCTTTTTAAGAACGGGTTCAGTCGAATTGAGACAAAATTCAGCAGGGACCTGATGGTCCTTGTTGTTGAAACAGCATTAAGGATTTCACAACAACAACTGGAGGAAATTGTCAATCTAGAAACTGAGATTAAGAATAATCAGCTGATCACTGATTCAAAAACACTACTAGAAAAAGTGGACAAAGAGATCCTAGAGTTCAAGGATTACACTTTCAATCAGAAAGAAAACAAGTTTGAAAAAGACAAAATAAATTTCTCATTGGAAACGGTTTATCCGTTTCTACAAGCAGACTTTTACACCAGAGCGGACTCCTGCAGATATTATTGTCTGACTTCCAAGGAAGGTCCAAAAATCAATTTATATCCTTCTCGGAGACTTCTTCATCATCTGGAGGTGAAACTGACAGCAACGAAGGACCTTCTAATCAAAACAGAAGATGGAATGCCAAACAACAACCTGGCCAGTCATCTTTTTTAGGGAGAGACCAACCCAAACCCAGAGGACGAACCAGATTCATCAACCAACCGTGGGAAATGACAACCCGACGACAACACTACAAAAATTGAATAAATCATCATTTTTTAATTTATCTGGTCGTATACTTACAGCTGCTGAAGCAAGCTTTTTCAATAAAGGCCTATCATTTGTCCCTACAAGACGAACAGACTTCATTAAAATGAAGGCAGAAGCAATTGAATTCTGTCGTAAAATTCGGCTAAAAATGTTCTTTGCTGATAGTAAAATGTCAACAGCTTTGGAATTTACTGGACTGCATAAGAAATCTAATTTCTGTCCGCCAGGGAATAGAATTCCGCAGGAGATCAAAACTTTTGAGAAAACTATTCTTTCTGCAATTTCAAATATGGAGTGTAAATCCAAATACGTCAAACATAATATTACCAAGGCTGAACGGGAAGCAATTACTACTCTGAAAGATGACCCCACAGTGATCATCAAACAGGCAGATAAAGGGGGTTCCATCGTGGTGTGGGGCTCTTCTGAATATTCAAATGAGGTATTGAAACAACTCAATGACCAAACCTGTTATAGACGTATTCCAAATGATCCAACAAAGGAACTCCAGGCTGAACTCTTTGCCAAATTAAAATCAGGATTTGATGAAGGTTTCCTAGGCAAAAAGGAATACAACTTTCTACAGAACAAATTTCCAAGAATTCCTATCTTTTATGTGCTTCCCAAAGTACACAAAAGTTTGATTTGTCCGCCAGGCAGACCAATTGTGTCTGGTTGCGATTCATTGATAGAACCAATATCAAAGTATATAGATTTCTTCCTGAAACCATTCAGGACACTACGGATTTTATAAATAAGTTGGATAATGTGGAATTTGAAAAAACAAAGATATTATGGTTAACTAGATGTGACTTCTTAATACACCCAGTTCCCGCAGGATGAGGGCCTGGCTGCTTTGGAATTCCATTTGGAGAAAAGATCTAAACCATTAAGGGTCCCCACTGAATTCATTTTAAAGTTGGCTTCTTTTGCTTTAAAAAGGAACTACTTCATGTTTGATAAGGAATTTTTTTACCAAACAAAAGGAGTAGTGATGGGGTGTCCTTTTGCCCAGGAGCTGGCTGTCCTTTTCATGTCATTATACGAAGCAAAATTTGTCTACAACAGCAATCCCTTCAGACAGCGGATTAAATCATGGATGCGATACATTGATGATATTTTCATGGTGTGGTCAGGTGATGTCGGAGAATTACAACAGTTTTTTGATTGGCTCAATCAAAGATCTCCGGACATAAAATTCAGTATGGATATATCGTCACATAGGATGGCGTTCTTGGATGTAGAAGTTTATCCATCCGAACAGGGGCTTGTAACAATGCTGTACAAAAAACCAACGGACAGAAACAAGGCACTTCTGTTCACAAGTAATCACCCAAGATCTCTTAAAGAGAATTTACCATACGGACAAATGTTACGGATTCGCCGTAATTGTACATTTTCAGATGAATATGATGTACATGCTAATCTTTTGAGTGAGAATCTGATTGAACGGGGTTGTCCCAAGAAATTACTCAAATCCACAAAGAAAAGAGTAAGGTGGATACCTAGAGAGACATGGTTACAGAGAACCATCAAAAAGCCAAAAGAACGTCAAGTCTTTGTAACAACTTTTTGCCCCAATTCAAATCTCCTCAAAAAAATTGTCAAACAAAATTGCCATTTGAATAAAAATTTGGACCCTGCTTTCTCTAATGCTCCTCTTTTCGCGTTTAAGAAAGAAAAAAGCATAGTGTTGGACCCGGCCCATTAGGCAGGTTCACCCCTAGACTTTTTTGCGTTTTCCTAGCCTATTTATGGAACCTGGTGTTGGTGATTTTAGGCCTCTGCGCACTTTTTCACTGTGGTACAGTGTAAAGTGCATGAGCTCTCTGTATGTGTGGTGAGTGACCTGCCCTCCCATAGGAATGAATGGGGAGTATGTATGCCCATGGTAGTTCCTGATGTGTGGGGAGTGCAGGGGCGAGTTTGGTATGTATCAACTCGTGAGAGTGAATGCTGCAAAATGATGTATGCGACATGACTGTGTCTAGTCTAGAAGTACTACTTTTGGAAGTTGGCATATTTGTGTAGGTTGTTGCTAGCGTGTGATTGGCTGGTGAGCCTGGCCCAGAGTGCATGGGCCTGCTTGTGGATTGACTGTCTGGTTTGAGGATGACAGGGGCTGGAGAGCCCAGGAGGTTGTCTGAGTCAGCCCATGGATGAAAGGCAGCATCTGCTGCCAGGGAAGTGGGAGGAGATGGCACCTGATAGTGAAGGGCTGTTCCTGTGTAACTACAAAGCTGGCTCCACCTCCCGCTGGGCGACTGACACCTCTGTCCCTGATACTGAAGGGGACTTCCCTCTAAACCAGTCCAGCTGGTTCTCACACTGCCTTCTTCAAAGGACTTCAAAGGACTTCAAAGGTTTTGCGCTGTATAAGAAGGGGTTGTATCCCCTTCCAAAATGTTCTTGTTTCTGACTTGAATCTACCAGGGGCGGGCGCTGCCCAGCCCCTGGATGCCTGGAGGACTTCTGGGGGGACCCCTCTGCCTTGCCTGGGCTGAGGGGGGGACTTTGCTGAACTTTCTGCCCCCCTAAGCACCTTGAAGTGCTTTTTCTTGGCTATAGCGCTTGGGAGCGCTGGATTCGTCTTTCTTGGCGCAGGGAGCGCTTTGGATTTCCTTTGGCGCTTAAGAGCGCTTTATTCCTGCTCCTGGGAGCGCTGTGGGTCGTCATGTAGCGCTAGGAGCGCTTTATTTACATTGCGAGTGCCCACCTCGCTTATTTGTACTTTTTCGGTATTGCCGATATTTTAAATGCCTCCCCGCCTGCCTAGCTAGAGAGGGGCCGCCGCGCTGCCCGCGGCGACCCGGAAGCGCTTGGCCGGCCGACCAATCCGGTCGCGGCCGGCCGGAAGTCCCGCCCCCGCAGCCCGAGAGGAGAGAAGCTGCCCAGGGGAGAAGAAGAGGGACGAGTGATGGCGGCTGGTCTGCAGGGCTCCCGTGAGCGGAGGGAGCCCTGCAGCGAGAGGAGCGGCCGAGAGCGTCTGAGCGGGCCGGCGGGGCTCCGTGGTGGAAGAGGAGCCCCGCGCTGGCCAGAAGAAGGAGCCGCCGCCCGGATGAGCCCCGCACAGGAGAGCCCGGTGAGTCTGGGCTGGGGCTGGGCAGAATGGAGCAGGGGAGGGGCGCCGGGACACATTGTCGGTGTCCGAAGCGCCCCCCGCAGTAGCGCGAGTTCGCGCTGCTTGTTTGTCTGAAGCCATGAGGGCTTCAAGGGCGGCCCCAGTTGTCAGTGGGTCGCCCCAACGTGTTTTGAGGGCCCCGTGGGGTCCAGTGTTGGTGGTGCAATTAGGGCGGCCCCAGTTGGCAGCGGGTCGCCCCAACGCAGTCCAGAGCCCCGAGAGGCTCCCTGAAGGCATGTTTGGTGCCAGAGCCTGAGAGCTCCAACGACCCCCCGCAGTCTGAGAGAGCCTGTGTGGCTCAGAGGGGCCATGTTTTGTCCAGAGCCTGTGTGGCTCCAGCGTGGCGCAGTTTGCGCCTGAGGGCTGGTGAGAGCCCTGCCGCAGTTCTGCATCCCAGCTGCCCAGCAATTAGTGGGCGGCTGCACCGTTTAGGCGCAATTTCAAGAGAGTCCCCCTGTGTGGGACAGAGAGGGCACAGTGGTGCCTGGCCTTCCCAGTTGCCCAGCACTTTGTGGGCAGCTGCCACGTTTAGGCTTTTGTACTTTGGACTGGCGCTGCATGGCAGCGCACCCTGACTTTGGACTCAGGGCATCTTTGCCCCACAAGGCCAGTGGCCCAGGGACTGTCACAGGTAGTGGCTTATGTAGTGTAGGCGCAATGTGATTTCTATGCTTTTAAATAGTAATTGCCCACTGTGTGTTTTTGCGCTATTGACTTATGTTATGGCACCTCTGAATGTTTATGCATTATGTGTCTTCCTTTCCATGCGCTGCACCTCTGAATGTTTAGTCATCATGTGTCTTCTTGCGCTGCACCCCTGAATGTGATTTTATTGCATCATGTGCTCTATTCTTAACACCTCTGAATGTTTAGTCATCATGTGTTCTTCTTTATTACTCCTCTGAATGTAGGTTTATTGCATCATGAGTAATGTATTCTTTCTTAGACCCCTAAATGCTGAGTGATACTTAGGTGGTTGTCGTTTCTACTCCTCTGAATGTAGGTTTATTGCATCATGAGTAATGTATTCTTTCTTAGACCCCTAAAGGCTGTGTGATACTTAGGTGGTTCTGCTTTCTTAGTACAGGTGGTCCTAGTAAGGTCCTGGTTCCTGTCACCAGTGGTTACTGGTTGTTATCTTTGATTATTACTTGATATTCTACATTTTAACTAGAAGTGCTATATCTGAATATGACAGTGGCCCTTGTGGCCCTGTCTTGTGTACATAATCCCTGTGAATATTGCCCGTGCCAGTTGGCACAATGTATATGTGTGATTTTATCTGATGTGTTTTTACAATACAAAAGTTATTTTTATAATAACCTTGTGTGGAGTCTCTTCTGTGGTGTGCCTAGTATGTTGTTGCTGTTGTGCGCTGGCGCAAATGCTTTACACATTGCCTCCGAGTTTAGCCTTACTACTTGTGCCAAGCTACCAAGGGGGTGAGCAGAGGTTATCTTGGCGTGTGACTTCCTTGCCCTGACTAGAATGGTGGTTTCTGCCTGGCTTTGGCGTCAGCCTTAGCCTACCAGAAATAGCCAGTTCTAACATTGTTGGTCAGCGGTGCGGATTTGGACTTGTGTTTGCGCAGTGCCATAGCGACAACTGGCTACATTACAAAACTCTGCAATTGTTTTTTTTCAGATAGTCACATGTTTGGGATTATTGTTTTTGATTTTTTTTCCTCAAGAGTGTCATTTTCAAATGTCTTTCTGCGCTTTATGTTTAGTGGCAGATGAGAGAAAGTGACAGGGCGGGACGCCATTAGAGGGGGGAGGTTCCCATAGATTAGGAATCCCTTGCTGGGTCCCGTGTCCAATCCCAAATCCTGTCCCTGTGTGGGTAGATGGAAGAGAGGGAGTGTGAGGAGAAATGACTAGCTCAGGAGGGTGGTTGTTCCCTGAGTGTAGTGTGTGTGTCTGGATTCCCCAGTGTGGTAGGATCCAGTGGTGGCAGCTTTAATGTGTCCAGTGTGTTAATTCCCATTCCCCGCTCCCAGAGTTTGGTACCTGTGTCACGTGTGGTCAGGTTGAGTGATCAGGGGTGGTGGAAACTGCCTTACCAGTCCGAGGGGGGGGAGTGTGCGAATGAATGATGTGCTGAACTGGAGGAGTTGGTGTGAGTTTTCTTTTTGTTAAAGAGCTTGCATGAGAGGTGTACCTCTGGTGGTGTGCAGGAGGTCCTGCAGAGGCACTGGACAGGAAGGTGGATGTCTGGCGGTGTGCTAGATGTCTTGCAGAGGCATTAGGGAGTGATTCCAAAAGGAGTGGCTTGTGTATCTGATGATCCTGTAAAGGGGAAGAGGTTCATGTGTAACCCAGCTTGGTCCCAGTAGTATGGTAGGGGTGTAGGGGCTCACGCCCTGTCTCAGTGGAGGCGGAGTGAGTGTGGGACGGTGTGTCCCACGTTGGCCTGAAACCCTATCTCAGGGCCTGGAGGGTTCCTTAAGGGAGCGCCAGGTCAGGGGCCTAAGCTGTACATAGGTCATTTGAGGAGGATCTTCCTGTGTCTAGAGGACGGGGAGTGTCTGTAACCAGAACTCCGGCGGTCCTAGTGTTGGGCAGTACCGCTCCTAAGTGGAGGGTGCAGAAGTCCTGGCTCGCTGAGCATTTGACCGTCTAGAGTGCTTGACCATTTGTGGGGCCTCTGGAGGTCGTTCCCCGAGGAGGGGGGAAAGCCAGGTTGGGGTGTGGCCTGACCTGGAAGGAGTACTGGAGGAAAGTGTGTCACTGATAAGCCGCTGGCGTGTTGTCTGTCTAGCCTGGGACATACTGAGAATCACCCTGTGATAGGGAGTACTGGAGGAGAGTGTGTCGCTGATACGCCGCTGGCGTGTGCTCTGTCTAGCCTGAGACATACTGGATCTGGAAGGGGGTGCAGAGGGACGGTGTCCTTACTTCTGACCCCGGTGCAACCTGAGGGTTTAGATCTCAGGTTGGGAGATTCGGAAACTTCTAGGTCAAGAGGAATCTCTGCCAAAGTGGATCAGCTGAAGAGACTGAGGGGGCTGCCCTTGCTGTGTGTTCTGGGGCTCACCTGCAGTTTGTTGTTTTCACTAAGGCAGAGGAAAGGGGGCTTTGCTGTGTGCTGTGTCCCCCCACCTGCTTGAAGAGGGACTGTGCTGTGTGCTTTGTACCTCAGAAGTGGAATAGTTTCCAGGTGGTAGACCAGTGATGGAGTGAGGTCCTGATCTGGTAGGAGAATTGTGTTCTGGTGAGTGCTTCTCTGTGAGGGTGCGGAAACCCAGAAGTAGAGGTAGGGTGGGGCATTCTTGCCCGTGACCTCTGGTCAGCCTGAGGGTATGGTCCCTAGGTTGTTGGATCAGTGGTAGTTGTAGCTACACTGAGAGAGAGAGTGGAGAATGGCTATTGTGTGCCAGGGGTTACTACCCCCCACTCTGTGGATTAGTTAGGACCTGTGATTTGGATGGCCTATGGCCTGGTCTTGGCTGTGGATGACTAGTGTGTACCAGTGGGGTACCCTAGTTGAGTCAGAGAGTTATTATTTGGAGGAAACCATGTAGGTTCAGAGTGGCGCAAAACTGGACGGTGTCCCTGCTGTGCGAGGCCGTGTCCGTGGTTTTGTCGCCCAAAGCAGTGAAGCCCATCAGTGGTGTGATTGGTCTACCCTGCGTTTTGGCTGGAAGGGGGTTGTGTTGGACCCGGCCCATTAGGCAGGTTCACCCCTAGACTTTTTTGCGTTTTCCTAGCCTATTTATGGAACCTGGTGTTGGTGATTTTAGGCCTCTGCGCACTTTTTCACTGTGGTACAGTGTAAAGTGCATGAGCTCTCTGTATGTGTGGTGAGTGACCTGCCCTCCCATAGGAATGAAGGGGGAGTATGTATGCCCATGGTAGTTCCTGATGTGTGGGGAGTGCAGGGGCGAGTTTGGTATGTATCAACTCGTGAGAGTGAATGCTGCAAAATGATGTATGCGACATGACTGTGTCTAGTCTAGAAGTACTACTTTTGGAAGTTAGCATATTTGTGTAGGTTGTTGCTAGCGTGTGATTGGCTGGTGAGCCTGGCCCAGAGTGCATGGGCCTGCTTGTGGATTGACTGTCTGGTTTGAGGATGACAGGGGCTGGAGAGCCCGGGAGGTTGTCTGAGTCAGCCCATGGATGAAAGGCAGCATCTGCTGCCAGGGAAGTGGGAGGAGATGGCACCTGATAGTGAAGGGCTGTTCCTGTGTAACTACAAAGCTGGCTCCACCTCCCGCTGGGCGACTGACACCTCTGTCCCTGATACTGAAGGGGACTTCCCTCTAAACCAGTCCAGCTGGTTCTCACACTGCCTGCTTCAAAGGACTTCAAAGGACTTCAAAGGTTTTGCACTGTATAAGAAGGGGTTGTATTCCCTTCCAAAATGTTCTTGTTTCTGACTTGAATCTACCAGGGGCGGGCGCTGCCCAGCCCCTGGATGCCTGGAGGACTTCTGGGGGGACCCCTCTGCCTTGCCTGGGCTGAGGGGGGGACTTTGCTGAACTTTCTGCCCCCCTAAGCACCTTGAAGTGCTTTTTCTTGGCTATAGCGCTTGGGAGCGCTGGATTCGTCTTTCTTGGCGCAGGGAGCGCTATGGATTTCCTTTGGCGCTTAAGAGCGCTTTATTCCTGCTCCTGGGAGCGCTGTGGGTTGTCATGTAGCGCTAGGAGCGCTTTATTTACATTGCGAGTGCCCACCTCGCTTATTTGTACTTTTTCGGTATTGCCGATATTTTAAATGCCTCCCCGCCTGCCTAGCTAGAGAGGGGCCGCCGCGCTGCCCGCGGCGACCCGGAAGCGCTTGGCCGGCCGACCAATCCGGTCGCGGCCGGCCGGAAGTCCCGCCCCCGCAGCCCGAGAGGAGAGAAGCTGCCCAGGGGAGAAGAAGAAGGACGAGTGATGGCGGCTGGTCTGCAGGGCTCCCGTGAGCGGAGGGAGCCCTGCAGCGAGAGGAGCGGCCGAGAGCGTCTGAGCGGGCCGGCGGGGCTCCGTGGTGGAAGAGGAGCCCCGCGCTGGCCAGAAGAAGGAGCCGCCGCCCGGATGAGCCCCGCACAGGAGAGCCCGGTGAGTCTGGGCTGGGCAGAATGGAGCAGGGGAGGGGCGCCGGGACACATTGTCGGTGTCCGAAGCGCCCCCCCCCCGCAGTAGCGCAAGTTCGCGCTGCTTGTTTGTCTGAAGCCATGAGGGCTTCAAGGGCGGCCCCAGTTGGCAGTGGGTTGCCCCAACGTGTTTTGAGGGCCCCGTGGGGTCCAGTGTTGGTGGTGCCATTAGGGCGGCCCCAGTTGGCAGCGGGTCGCCCCAACGCAGTCCAGAGCCCCGAGAGGCTCCCTGAAGGCATGTTTGGTGCCAGAGCCTGAGAGCTCCAACGACCCCCCGCAGTCTGAGAGAGCCTGTGTGGCTCAGAGGGGCCATGTTTTGTCCAGAGCCTGTGTGGCTCCAGCGTGGCGCAGTTTGCGCCTGAGGGCTAGTGAGAGCCCTGCCGCAGTTCTGCATCCCAGCTGCCCAGCAATTAGTGGGCAGCTGCACCGTTTAGGCGCAATTTCAAGAGAGTCCCCCTGTGTGGGACAGAGAGGGCACAGTGGTGCCCGGCCTTCCCAGTTGCCCAGCACTTTGTGGGCAGCTGCCACGTTTAGGCTTTTGTTCTTTGGACTGGCGCTGCATGGCAGCGCACCCTGACTTTGGACTCAGGGCATCTTTTCCCCACAAGGCCAGTGGCCTAGGGACTGTCACAGGTAGTGGCTTATGTAGTGTAGGCGCAATGTGATTTCTATGCTTTTAAATAGTAATTGCCCACTGTGTGTTTTTGCGCTATTGACTTATGTTATGGCACCTCTGAATGTTTATGCATTATGTGTCTTCCTTTCCATGCGCTGCACCTCTGAATGTTTAGTCATCATGTGTCTTCTTGCGCTGCACCCCTGAATGTGATTTTATTGCATCATGTGCTCTACTCTTAACACCTCTGAATGTTTAGTCATCATGTGTTCTTCTTTATTACTCCTCTGAATGTAGGTTTATTGCATCATGAGTAATGTATTCTTTCTTAGACCCCTAAATGCTGAGTGATACTTAGGTGGTTGTCTTTTCTACTCCTCTGAATGTAGGTTTATTGCATCATGAGTAATGTATTCTTTCTTAGACCCCTAAAGGCTGTGTGATACTTAGGTGGTTCTGCTTTCTTAGTACAGGTGGTCCTAGTAAGGTCCTGGTTCCTGTCACCAGTGGTTACTGGTTGTTATCTTTGATTATTACTTGATATTCTACATTTTAACTAGAAGTGCTATATCTGAATATGACAGTGGCCCTTGTGGCCCTGTCTTGTGTACATAATCCCTGTGAATATTGCCCGTGCCAGTTGGCACAATGTATATGTGTGATTTTATCTGATGTGTTTTTACAATACAAAAGTTATTTTTATAATAACCTTGTGTGGAGTCTCTTCTGTGGTGTGCCTAGTATGTTGTTGCTGTTGTGCGCTGGTGCAAATGCTTTACACATTGCCTCCGAGTTTAGCCTTACTGCTTGTGCCAAGCTACCAAGGGGGTGAGCAGAGGTTATCTTGGCGTGTGACTTCCTTGCCCTGACTAGAATGGTGGTTTCTGCCTGGCTTTGGCGTCAGCCTTAGCCTACCAGAAATAGCCAGTTCTAACACATAGCCAATCATATCGTGAGAGCAGCCTTTAAAACTTTGCATCCTCCATCATTGAGACAAATAGTTGGGTTACCCCCGGTCACAGGCCACCACAAATGTGGTACCTGTGTTTGCCTTCCACACACAATAGAAGGCCCACTTTTCAGTTATAATGGAATTCATTGGAAACACGATTCGTTCACGAATTGTAGGACAAAAAATGAAGTCTATGGTGTCCTGTGTCCTTGTTCTTTACTGTATATAGGAAAAACAAACCAGGAGGTGCGCCAACGCATCATCCAACATAAGTCGCGAATCAGGAAAAAGGTGGTAACGGCTCCACTAGTCAAACATTGGATCGACAAAGCACATTCGAAACAAGATCTCCGTTGGACAGTCATTTCAAAGATTGGGATGACCCAAAGAGGGGGTAACCCTGAGTTACGATTAACTCAACGTGAGGCGATGTTAATCATCAAATTCGATACAGTATCTGCAGGACTCAATTAACTTTTGGAAATGTTTGATTTATAATTTTTGTCCATTTCATAAAAATTTATATCTGCCGGTACCGTTCAACTGCGCTATGTAAACACTGAACTACAACAACCAGAAGTCTTCACTCAGTCAGCGGGGGACACCATAATCCCCTGTTTTTCATCTTTATCATTTCCGGGTTAGATGTAGCGCGATGCGAATCACTGCGAAAGGATTTACTGATTTCCAGTCCTGTTAGAAAAGTTTCAACATTGAGGTAAGCCGTTTGAGACTTGCTTTGGGGAACTCGTCCCCGCTTTGGTTCAGAGTAATTAATATTGAGGATTGCTTTCGTTTTAGAAGCCGTATGCACGATTGAAACGTGACACATACGCAGCAGCTGGAAGCATACGCTGCTCCAACAATGTCCGGACAACGGCCTCCGGCGTCTCAATGACAGTGAGGTACGCATGAAAAAAACAGTGTTCTAACTTATCCCCATGCTGTCACTCGCTCGAACACTTTTGTGAAATCCGATTTCTCTTCTCAGCTTTAGAAATTAGATTGTCATCTGAAAAATTAAAGAGTCGGACTTGGATGTTTCATATATATAACTCCGTACTGGTCTCTAAAAGGTAGATCCTTGGGGTTAAGTGCCCTAATTTTGAACTTCACGCCAACTTTTGGATATGGTGATATATTATGTCATTTCATTCCAGGACTGTTTGTATTCTCAGCACGGCGCTGACTGCATCCTCGGTTTAAAGTATTGGATTATGATCCTCCCTATGACATCAGGTATGCATGCACTCGGCCGCGCATTGGACATAACAATAACTTAAGGATCATTCCTTTTACAAACCATTCTCCTCTTTCTTTTAGACAATTCGAGTCCGTGATTCATGAATTTTGATCGCCTGGTTCTTCCATTTTACTATGCCGCAATCGGTAACACCAATTTCCTGTGCTTGAGGCAACAAGAGTCTCAATACTACTGACAGCGCGTTTTATTTACTGATGATTTTTGTATGTTTGTTTTGTCTCACTGTGTAGGTTCAAAACTTTATTGATCACTGTTGGATCTATTAAACAGGTAAGACGTAAATAATTTCTAGAGCTCTCAAGGGATGTGCTTTAGAGTTTGGTGGCTAGAAGTGGCAAAATCATGCTGTTGTTTTCTTCTCTTCTTCTTTTTTTGTAGTTGCTGTTGTTCCTGAGGAGAACCCATTGACTAATAGGGTTCGAAACGCGTAAACCTTTTTTTGTTGTTACTAACAAACAAATGTATTATTTCAAACAGTTAAGGCTGGTTGTGCAGTAAAAATAAGTGGATATTCATTTTAACCAGTTTAACTTTTTAGGTTTCACACAACCAAGCCTGGGTCAGATCTATTGCATTGTTTGTGGTATCTGGACCCTGTTTCTTATCTCATATAGAAAGATCCTTTATTTATGGAACTTAAGGCACTGTGGTGTGTTGTAGTGTGATTTTGTAGTATGAGTGATGTATTTTGTTGTTGTTGAGTGTATGGGAATTGTTTGATTGTCTTGAATGTTCTCAGTAGGAGCTGTGTATATATATATATGTTTGAACATTGTGTTTTTTCGTATTTTTGTACTAACCTGTGGCGATGTTTCAAAAAAAGTGTACAAAAAAGTATTTGACTTTGAAAAAATTAAATGTTTAATAATTAAATTTGGCACGTCTTTGACTATTGACTGGGGTGCTTTTGGAAGTTGGTATAGTGTTTATCAGTATTGGCATTTGTAGGTGTTGCTTTTGCGACAGGAAGTCGGCAGGGGTTCGGGTACCAGGCTGATATTCGACGGTGAACTGAAATTCCTGGAGCTGGAGTACCCACTTCTCGATTCGAGGAGGAGGGCGTGTGGAGGAGCCCTGGAACAGTGGAACTAAGGGCTTGTGGTCTGTGATTACCGCAAACAGGTGTCCCTATAGGTAGATGTGGAAGTGCCTGCACCCCCATAAGATCGCAATAGCCTCCTTTTCGATCTGCGAGTGACGCTGTTCTGTTGGCGTGAGGGTTCTGCTCACATAGACAACGGGGGCCCACTCTCCACAGGCCTCCTGCTGTACTAAGATGGCTCCTAATCCTGTTGGGCTGGCGTCCACCACAAGTTGCGACTCCTTCCGTGGGTCAAAGTAGGCCAGGGTTGTGTCCGCCGAGAGCATGGCTTTGGTCCTCCGGAATGACTCTTGTTGTTCTGGGCCCCATTCCCAGGTACTGGTGGATTTAGTGAGTTCGCAAAGGGGGCCGGTGATGTCTGACAAGTCCTTGATGAACCGCCCGCAGTAGGTGACCATTCCCAAGAAACTGCGGACAGCCGTCACCGATGTTGGGGCGGGGGCTTCGTTGATGTCCTTGACTTTTTTGGGATCCGGGCCTATCCCTTGGTCTCAGAAATGGTACCCAAAGAAGCTAATGTCCTTGCGCAGGAAATCACACTTTTTCCGGTGAAGGGTGAGGCCTTGGTCTTGAAGTCGGGCAAACACCGCATGGATGCGTTTGAGGTGCTCGTCTAGGGTGGGTGCGTGAACTAGGATATCGTCACTGACGTTCAGGACTCCTTCCAGCCCCTGCAGGATGTTCTGGATGATGTTCTGGAACACCTCTGTGGCGCTCGATATTCGGAAGTTGAGCCGGGTGTATCGCCAGAGCCCGGCATGAGTGGAAAAGGCGGTGATCGGTCGCAAATCTGGGTGGAGGGGAATTTGGTGGTATCCTGACCGCAGATCCATCTTTGAGAACCACTTCGAGCTGGACAACTCCCCGATAATGTCATCTATTGTTGGCGTCAGATGACGTTCACGCTTGATAGCGAGGTTGGGGATGCGCATATCCATTCGGACTGCGTCAGGCTGCTTTGGTTTCTTCGCCACCACAATGGGCGATACCCACGGGGTCGGACTGCTTACTCTCTCGATGACTCCTGCTCGTTCTAGCAAACATAGCTCTGCCTCAACTTTGGGCCGTAGGTGAAACGCAATGCGTTGGTGTCGGAGGGCTACTGGAGCGACTGATTTGTCTATGTGAATGTGAATGGCTGGTCCTTTCAAGCACCCAATGCCGTTGAACAGGGTCTTGAAATCTTGCACCAGATGGTCGAGGCTGTGGGCTTGGACAGTGAGGGCAAACTGGATTAATCCGAGGTCTTGCGCTGTTTTGCACCCCAAAAGGAATCCTGAGCCTTCTTGAGACACGTAGATTTTGGTCTGCTGGCGGGCGGTGTCATGGGATAGGTCTGTCTGAAACATCCCGCAGAGGCGAAGTGGACGTCTGGTGCCGTGGCATACACTTGCAGCCTGGTGGGATGGAGTGCTGGGGCATTCACCAGGTTCTGATACACGCTGGACGCCATCAGGTTGATCGTAGCCCCCGTGTCGATCAGGGCCGGCACTGCTTGGTCCTGTACGTTGACGGTGCACATGGCAGCCACCGGTGCAGTGGCTGCGAGGGTGTTTAGCATCCGGACGATATGGACAAAGGCGGTGTCTGTTTCGTCATCATCCATGTCGCTGCTGTCGGGGCTGCCGGGAAGTGGTTCCACTGTTCTCACCCTTCTGGGTGGTCCGTTTTGCTTCTTCTTTGGCGTTGACCGGCACACACTCGTGAAGTGATTGACTTTCCCTACAGGCGCTGCAGGTCTTACCCTGTGCTGGGCAAGTTCCATTGTGGGGCGTCAGGCCTCCACACCACGCTCAGACGCGGCCGCGCGATGATTGGGTTTGCTTGGCATTTCCTCGCCTGGATGACTTTGGGCGGTTGTCTGGGGTGTCAGTTTGTATGGCGCACACAGGCTCCGTCTTGACCGCGACGGCCGGTTTGGATTTCATATGCGCGGCTCTGGCCTTGGACAGTTCCTTAGAGCGCCCAAGCGTGAGGATGTGGTGAATGGGCATGTTGTCTTCCTGCAAAATCCTTTCTCGCAGTTATGAGGACGCGCAGCCCTGGGTAAACTGGGCACGGATCTCATCGTCAGCATCAGGAAGGGTGCACGTGCTGGCTAGCTTCTTCAGCCTCGCATAAAAGACATTGACGGATTCCTCCGGGAGCTGGCGGGCTTGGCGGAGTAGGAAGCGCTCGTAGTCAGCACTCGCGAAGGGCTCAAAATATGCGGTAATAGCTTCGCGCATGGTGGCGTAGTTCCTGGGCGGACCGCCTTCCCTGATGTCCATCGATATTTCATGAATGTCGGCCCCTCCTAGGTGTAGTAGCATGGCACGCCATTGCGGAGCCGCAATTTCCGCCACCTCGAAGAAGTTTTCCAGACGTTCTACCCATTTCTTCCACCTCGCAGCCTGCGACGGTGGGGGACCAGTGATGGTGAAAGATTCTAGAGCGGGTACTGTGGTCATGGCAGCAGAGTTCAGACGTGGGTGACAAGGGCGAGGCTGCGTTCAAATTGGCGTGATGTGCCTAGCTCAGGGGCGTAGCAGGCGGGCGTGACATAGGGACCAAATTTCCGGGACACGTGGAGTGTGCTCAGGGAGGTTGTTCAGCCAGATAGGCGTAATGCGCCTAGTTCAGTGACGTAGCTGGCGGGTGTGATGCAGGGCCCTGGCGGCAGTGACGTGTTGAATGTGCCCAGGGAGGTCAGATCATCAGATGCAGATCAGGTGCCACGCTCACACGAGATGCGTGAGGAATAGGTCAGGCTCCAGACTCTAACGAGGCTCCTCTTTCCCTCTGACCGTACAAACGGGTGGTCTATATTTTCCTTCCAGGGGGGGTCCTGCAATCGGGCCGAATGCGTGGGAGGCTCACCGCCAGGCCGGGGCACCAGACGCGTTGGAGCATGCACGCGCTCACCTTGATTGAAGCGGCGCGATCGCGGGCCGGGAGGCAGCGTGGGCGGCAGCCTGGATAGCGCGCATGCACGGCCGGTGTGTTGAGCCGCTAGCGGCAGGTATAGGCAGGACGCGGATGAGTGCTGGCGATGGGGAACCAGCGCTCGGAGTCCGACACGGCTGGAGCTGGAGGCGGGAGCGGGGCAGCACACCCGCACAACCAGGCCGCAGCACCATGTGGGCGGCGCCGGGAGACGAGGTAGGCCGCTGAGGGGGGGCCACAGCGGGCAGCTCCGTGTGCAGGAGCGTCCGGGTGTAAGCAAGCACGGCGGGGTGGCGAGACCACCTCGTCGCCAGTGTCGTGTCTGGATTAGGCCCTGGCAATAAACACGCTGGACACGATGTGCTTGGTATAGTGGCTAGTAGACTACCTAAACCACGCCCAGAGCCCTGGGGTATTTATTTGTTTCCATGTGTGCCGGCCTGCGCGGACACAGTGCCCGCCTACTTTCACCACGCACACAGGGGGGGGAACTTCGGCATCCCCACAGGGTGCCTCAACTTGGGCTAGACCGATCCCGGGCAATATTACAAAGAGTACCAGGAAAAAAAGCGCTTGAGCGGCAGCAGGGGGAGGGATTCACTCGCGGGAGCGATAATTGCGACCAGATGGGCCGCGCGCTCTTGACGTGAACGCGTTGCAATGGCAACGGGTGCACGTGCTTGGCCGAAAAGCCTAAGAGCTAAGGTCGTTTTCATGCACTGCAAAGGCTCGACCTAACCAGCACATCTATACTGCCGTTCCTGAACCAGGCTGTGGGGGCGCTAACGAACAAGATTACCAGCTTGCAGACAGGTTGGCCCTCATAACACAAACAACTTGAGAATTTTCAGTAAAATAGGCTTTTTTCGGCTCTGCATGTACAATCAACTCCTGTTACCTGTACCTGTTTTTTATCTCAAGGTGCACATAAAAATTCCCTGTACCTTCAAGTAGTTTTATATATATATTATCCTATCTTTAGGTACCCCTATCTTCTACTGTCCTGAGGAGGCCCAAAATTACAATGACCGAAGTGCATCGACATGTTCTCGTTGGCATCTTCTTTCGAGGTGTCACCCAACCTTAAATCTACCAAATCACAATCTGGGCACGTACTAAAGAAATAGGGGACTGGATTGTCCTCCATGTGACATCACTTAAATGACCACCTCCTGTGTAGACCTCCTATTAAATAAGGAACGCAGCCATATCACTCAAATCAACTGGAAGACCAAAATGATTTTCTAGTTGTCACATTTATGTTATTGTATAAAAATTTGGTGATTAATCTGACTTCACTTTTCTTTTTTGTGTGTATTTGCATGTTTAAATGTTAATTTTAAAGACACATTTCAGTTACCATTACCAGGAGTGAAGACTCTTACACAGCAAATAAGTGAAATAAACGATGTCTTTTGAAATCAGACATATACACCAGTGATTAATTTAGCGATTCATTGTGGTAATTACTAATGTACGATATTTTTTCCCACAGTATACCATACTTTTGTTTACTTGTATTATGTCCAGGTATTTTGGGGCCACTAGGGCAGCACCCTAGATATTTATATATTTTGTATCAATTGAACAGCTGAAAAACAAAATCTGTTTTTGTGTTTTTTAGCAAGTCACCTACAGGGACTACCTTCCGATCCTCCTTGGAGAGAGCTACTCGAAACACCTGCCTGTCTACCACATGTACAACGGAATGGAGGACCCTAGGATTGCTAATGTATTTTCTGTGGCCTTTCGGGCCCCACATACAACAATTTCCCCTCTGGTCTATCAACTGGGTAGTGACTACAAGCCTGCTGACCTGGATTCGGTAACCCGCTTTCACAAGACCCTGTTTGCCCCCTGGATGGCAGTGAAGAAAGGTAAAGAAATGAGAAAGGCCTTCTTATTCCATGCACTCTGACCTTTACTCACCCATCTGGGATCTGAGTTTGACAGGACTAATCTAGTAAACTCTGGTATTGTAAAGTTTACTGCAGGCTAAATTGACGTTTGCCCAATCCTTTGTTGTTCTTCTTATAGTCACACTTCTAATTTTCTTCTCTCTGAATGTCGTCTAGTCTAAGTTGCATGCCTGTCTGCTTATTCTTCTTTATTGTATTTCTGAAGATTTCCCAAACCACATTACACAAATCACAGCCTATTGCAACAATATTTGTGTCACCTAACAACACCTAATATCCTCTAGCTTTCAGTTCATCCCGCTACCATCTGCATAAATACTTCTAGCCCCACATTTTTTTTTTGTTTAAATCTGTTTTATTATTTTTTTCACAACATTTACAAGTGTTTGCAGGAAATATCCAGCATTTCAGTACCACCACAATTAGAGTCTTCAGACAGTGACACACAGTACTCACAAACAATCCTGAAATGGCCACCATGTATTCCGATGACCCTTCAGCTACAGTTCCAGATAGGACTGCAACATATGTGTCACTTCAGTAGATGTAAAGTCCACGATGCTGTCATAATGTGGGTCCGGTGCCATATTATGCAGAATGTTACAAAGCGTACACCGTGATGGAATGCACAGATGTTATATATAAACAAACAGTAACTAAATAACCTAACCACAGCAGCTAAGATCGACTATTAATTACCCATTTTCACTTTGCACCAAGTCCCCTCACCCTCCCTTCGGTGTAACTACATCTGGCGCCCCCTCTCCGCCCCATCCCTCACTCCCGGTCTCACACCCCTCCGCAAAGCCGTTGCGTCAGCCAGCACACAATTGCATCACTGCTCAGCCGTTAGATAATATAATGTACATGTGGGATGGAATGAGGGAGCCCCCGCCAAATAGCCCTACTCAAGTTGCAGAGGGGTCTCCCCCAACTTGCGGCCGCTGCTCTAAGTTGTCCCCCTCCATGTGCACAAGGCTCTGGAACAAACCTACCCATTGCGCTGCTATCGGCGTCTTACGCAAGCCTAGCGTTTCCTCCCGCATGATGGCAATTCCTTCTGCCTTAGCCCATGCTGTGAGGGAAGACCTCCACGCCCTAATGTGTGGTGGGGATGGCGACTTCCATCTCTTCCACAAGAGGCGTTTGGCAACGATTAGCCCCAGGTCGAAGAAGCAAGAAGTGACTTTTGCGGTTGGGGTCCTACTGAATTGGTGTAGTAAGTAGGTAGGCCACTCAAACTGTATACTACGACCTGTACATGCGCCCAATGTCTCACTAATAGCCCGCCAGTAGGTGTATAGTGTGTGACAGCCCCAAAGCATATGAACTAGGCCAGCCCCCACCTCCGCACAGCGGGGACAGGCTGCATCCACACGGTGAAAGTACCTATTAATCTTTTCAGGAGTGAGGTATGCCCTGTGAACTATGAATAATTGGATTTGACGGAACCGCATATTTCTGGGGATTCTCTTAGGGCTCTTCAATATCTTTTCCCATTCCCTATCCTCCAGCTGCCTCCCCAGGTCTTCTTCCCACCCCCGTCTAAGTGAGTCTAATTTTATCGCTGCATGCGTACGAAGGCATGCCGCGAACCACCGGACTAAGTGTCGGCCCGACCCATTACATGTAGATATTGTATGGTGAGGTGTTGACTCAGCTCCTACGACATGTCTCCCATCTAGAGGTCAGTGTGGTGATCAAAGAGCGGTGTTTTAAGAAATGTCCCTGTGGTAGCCCCTGGTCTTCGGTAAGCGATTCAAATGGCAGCAGCGTGCCATCTCGATACAAATCTTCCAGAGTCTGTATGTCTACTTCATGCCACTCCAGAGGCTCCAAGGTCGTGAGCACCCCAAGCCCACTGGGTGAACCCACCAGTGGTATGGCCGGCGCATAAGGAACTAGATCTCTAGTAACATAGAGGCAGTGGCGGAAGCATTTGTAGGCCACCTCTAGGAGGAGGGGAGCCGGTGTGGGTAACTTGGCAGCAGGGTGAAAAAGTCCCCTAATATAATTCAAAGATAGGCGAGGGACTGTGGTCGCTGTGTCTTCTCGGCCCCTGTCCGCGAGCCATCGGGATATCCCCTGCAGTTGAGTAGCTAAATAGTAGTGCTCAAAGCAAGGTGCAGCTACGCCACCTTGATCTGTGGGCAAGTATAACTTTGCTAGCGCTATCCTATGGTGCGTATTACCCCAAAGAAAGTCTCTGAGGAGGATAGCGAGCTTGTTAAAAAAGGCCGCCGGTACTTACAGTTGGAGGTTGATGAAGTAATATAGGAGGCATGGAAGGATCATCATTTTAGATAACGCCACACTGCCTGTGACTGTGAGCGGGAGCGTCTTCCAGAAGTTCATCTGTGACTTGACGGCCGTCACCGCACGACCTAGATTACCATCAAAGAGGTCAGCCAGTTGAGGTATATCTGGATTCCCAGGTAGCGGAACGTGTCAGCCTTCCACTGCACTCACGCACCAGCCAGGACATAACCCGGGTCCGGGATGTCACTTCCGAACGCATATAAACAGGATTTACTGGCGTTCACCCGGAGTCCAGAGAGAGCTGCAAAGTTACGTAAAATGTCTTCTAGTCGGGCCAAAATAGCCCCCACATCCCTCACAAAGACCAAAAGGTCATCCGCATATAGCGAGACCTGATGAGTTGCATCTCCCAGAGGTATTCTCACGCCTAATGCTGTCGCAGAGTCACTGCCAAAGGCTCGATTGCCAGTGTGAACAGGAGGGGCGATAGTGGGCACCCCTCCCTAGTTCCCCTACATATCGGGATGCTATCAGAAATGTATGGTCCTAACCGCACCTGGATTGTGGGGTTGTGGTATAACAGGCCCACCATTTGTAGAAACCCCCAGCATAAATCATAGCGTGACAGCACCGCCGCAAGATAGCTCCACTCCAAGCAGTCAAATGCCTTATCAAGTCCTAACTCCAGGCACCCCGCCCTGGGCCGTTCCCTCCCGCTGTCCGCCGTAACCCGAAAGAACCTCAGCAGGTTCAAGGACATACTGCGCTTGGGCACAAACCCATTTTGGTCAGTGTGGACCAACTCAGGGACCAGCGGTGCCACGCACTCCGCCAGTAGCTTAGCCAAAATGTTGTAATCCGCATTTAGGAGCGCCAAGGGCATGTAGGACCCCAGGTTTTCGGGATCTCTGCCCGGCTTGAGAAGAGACACCAGATAAGCCTCCCGCATTGTTGATGGCAACCCGTTGTCCGTCAATACCATGGACTAGATAGTGTGCAGATGCTGCGTCAGAATGTCCCGATAAGCTTTGTAGTACTCAGCGGGCAGGCCATCCGGACCCAGTGTCTTCCCGGACGCCATTGACCCAAATGACCCCCGATTTCCTCCAATGTAAGGGGACCATTAGGAACCTCCTGATGTGTCCTGGAGGCAGTCGGCAGCTGAATCGGAGCGAAAAATCTTTCCAGATCAGATTCGGAGCATCGCCCCCTGGATTGGTACAGTTGTGTGTAATGTCCCGTCAACACCCTGTGTATCTCCCTTTGCGTGAAGACCAGAGAGTCCTCTGGCATGCATAGTGCCCCGATTGGTGCATGTGTACTCTCCTGCTTCAACAGCCAGGCCAGAAGACGGCCTGCCCTGACTGCTTTGGCATGTGTGCGAGCTGTGTGAGCAGCATAATTATGGCAGTGCAGTTTCTCCATAAGGTCCGCATGCTGTACCCTGAGGTCTTCCAATCACCCTGACTGTCCACCCCACCCTCTCCGTCTCGTTTGTATTGGAGGAGCTGCATTTCTAATTCTGCAAGCGCCAAGGATAATTTCTTACGCAGATTCCACGTGGCCCCAAGACAGTGCCCCCTAATGCTACTTTGTGAGCATCCCACTCCACTAGTGCTGAGCTCGCCGTCCCCACGTTGTACTCAAAATATTCCAGAGCAGCTGATCCCAGTGGCACATGGAATTCTGGGTCCTCCAGTGCAGCAGGCTGGAGATGCTAGGTGGGTATGGGGGGGCGACCGGGATCCCAATTCAGACGAAGCCGTAATGGATTATGATCGGAGTGCGTCCTTCCACCAGGGGACCAGAGCCTGTGAACCCACCACCCGATCCAACCTCACATGTAAACCATGAGCTGCAGACAAAGAGGAGTAAATGCGGTCTGTAGGATGCAAGTGCGCCATATATCCCGTACTGCCCAGTATGCCAACCAGTCCGCAAGCACCTGTGTATTTGAGGTTGCAACCATTGACCGAAGGGGTGGGAAGGATCTGTCCATGTGGACATCGAGGACCGCGTTGAAGTCCCCTCCCAACAGCCAGGGTAGCCCAGCGTAGGGTGCCAGCGTCACAGATAGTCGCGCTAAGAATGAGGGCTGGTCTGTGTTTGGGGCATATATAGAGCCTAAAAGTACCTGCTGTCCATTGAGTGTCCCCTTCACTAAGGTATATCGGCCATTAGGGTCTGTCACAATGTCCTCGCAAACAAAAGGGTTACCTGCCCTCTCCCAAATGAGCGTGCCCCTCACGCGCCGAGTATGTTGTGCCGTAAATGTGCCCTCTCCAGCGCCTACGGAGCCTATCGAGTTCTGGCTGAGACATGTGTGTTTCTTGTAGCAGTGCAATAGCGGCTGAGTGTCGCTGCAAATAAGCAAATATGGAGTACAGGTGTGTACATACCACGTATATATTCCACGTGATTATATCAGCTTCGCCATTCCTACTTGTAATGATCGATAGGTATACTAGGGGCGAGGCATCAGGAGGGACATCTCGCGGGGCACGGGTACTCAGGGACTGTATGAGTGTGTCGAACTGCTGCATGGGATATAACAACAGAAGACTAACCATAAACCACTGAACATCTGGGGCAGTCCTTTCGCGATGGCCATCCAAACTGTTGAAACACGGACAAGTCCTGAACTAAGGCAATGTGTTACCTGTGGGGGTTGCCTGTTAGTGATAGTATATTATAACCTTCCCCTTTACTACGAATGTGTTTAGTGTTCCAACTAATTAAGCTACAGAAATGGCCGGGAGCCAGCAGCCCGTTAGTCTGTGAACCCAGACACTTATGTGTGGGAACTTTAGTAGAGTCACGGTTGCTCAGTGACAGGTATCCCAGCAAGGTGTCAACCCAATGTTATCCACATTAAAGTACAGCAGTCCCTCATTTCACCCAATGATGCCGTCAGCCGTTTGTGGGGTGATCACTGGAAGACCGAGCTCTTCTGAGATTACTGTGGACGGTGATGAAGAACCGCTGGACACCAACATGATTCAGAAAAGGGGGTGGTGATGAACAGAGTGTCTGAATTAAGCAGACCACTCTTACCCAGTCCAAAGATCAGGGCTTGATCCATCACCGTTTTTTAGCTCACTGCGCCATCCCAGCTCAGAACTTGGCTATATGCAAATTAGTCTGACCCTGGCCCAGTGCATCATGGGAACAGGGCAGACCAAACTACCAAGCCAATTCTTATACTGGGAAGGAAACAAGCTACCGGGGACCGGTTTCTGGCATTTCAGCCGTCTTCGGCCCGGCTTGCTTGAATCCTGATGGTGCAATGAGCTAGGGACTCACATCTGAGTATACCCTTCCACGCTTATGGTGGACAAAAATGATTCAGAAAAGGGGGTGGTGATGAACAGAGTGTCTGAATTTAGCAGACCACTCTTACCCAGTCCAAAGATCAGGGCTTGATCCATCACCGTTTTTTAGCTCACTGCACCATCCCAGCTCAGAACTTGGCTATATGCAAATTAGTCTGACCCAGGCCCAGTGCATCATGGGAACAGGGCAGACCAAACTACCAAGCCAATTCTTATACTGGGAAGGAAACAAGCTACCGGGGACCGGTTTCTGGCATTTCAGCCGTCTTCGGCCCGGCTTGCTTGAATCCTGATGGTGCAATGAGCTAGGGACTCACATCTGAGTATACCCTTCCACGCTTATGGTGGACAAAAATGATTCAGAAAAGGGGGTGGTGATGAACAGAGTGTCTGAATTAAGCAGACCACTCTTACCCAGTCCAAAGATCAGGGCTTGATCCATCACCGTTTTTTAGCTCACTGCACCATCCCAGCTCAGAACTTGGCTATATGCAAATTAGTCTGACCCTGGCCCAGTGCATCATGGGAACAGGGCAGACCAAACTACCAAGCCAATTCTTATACTGGGAAGGAAACAAGCTACCGGGGACCGGTTCCTGGCATTTCAGCCGTCTTCGGCCAGGCTTGCTTGAATCCTGATGGTGCAATGAGCTAGGGACTCACATCTGAGTATACCCTTCCACGCTTATGGTGGACAAAAATGATTCAGAAAAGGGGGTGGTGATGAACAGAGTGTCTGAATTAAGCAGACCACTCTTACCCAGTCCAAAGATCAGGGCTTGATCCATCACCGTTTTTTTTAGCTCACTGCACCATCCCAGCTCAGAACTTGGCTATATGCAAATTAGTCTGACCCTGGCCCAGTGCATCATGGGAACAGGGCAGACCAAACTACCAAGCCAATTCTTATACTGGGAAGGAAACAAGCTACCGGGGACCGGTTTCTGGCATTTCAGCCGTCTTCGGCCCGGCTTGCTTGAATCCTGATGGTGCAATGAGCTAGGGACTCACATCTGAGTATACCCTTCCACGCTTATGGTGGACAAAAATGATTCAGAAAAGGGGGTGGTGATGAACAGAGTGTCTGAATTAAGCAGACCACTCTTACCCAGTCCAAAGATCAGGGCTTGATCCATCACCGTTTTTTAGCTCACTGCACCATCCCAGCTCAGAACTTGGCTATATGCAAATTAGTCTGACCCTGGCCCAGTGCATCATGGGAACAGGGCAGACCAAACTACCAAGCCAATTCTTATACTGGGAAGGAAACAAGCTACCGGGGACCGGTTTCTGGCATTTCAGCCGTCTTCGGCCCGGCTTGCTTGAATCCTGATGGTGCAATGAGCTAGGGACTCACATCTGAGTATACCCTTCCCATGATGCCCTGGGCCAGGGACAGACTGATTTGCATATAGCCAGGTTCTGAGCTGGGATGGGACAGTGAGATAAATAACGGTGATGGATCAAGCCCTGATCTTTGGACTGGGTAAGAGTGGTCTGCTTAATTCAGACACTCTGTTCATCACCACCCCCTTTTCTGAATCGTTTTTGGCCACTATAGGTGTGGCAGGGTATACTCAGACATGAGTCCCTTTCTCACTGCTCCATCAGGATTCAAGCAAGCCGGGCCGAAGATGGCTGAAATGCCAGAAACCGGTCCCCGGTAGCTTGTCTCCTTTCTGGTGAAGAATTGGCTTGGTAGTTTAGTCTGCCCTGTTCCCATGATGCCCTGGGCCAGGGACAGACTGATTTGCATATTGCCAGGTTCTGAGCTGGGATGGGACAGTGAGATAAATAACGGTGATGGATCAAGCCCTGATCTTTGGACTGGGTAAGAGTGGTCTGCTTAATTCAGACACTCTGTTCATCACCACCCCCTTTTCTGAATCGTTTTTGGCCACTATAGGTGTGGCAGGGTATACTCAGACATGAGTCCCTTTCTCACTGCTCCATCAGGATTCAAGCAAGCCGGGCCGAAGACGGCTGAAATGCCAGAAACCGGTCCCCGGTAGCTTGTCTCCTTTCTGGTGAAGAATTGGCTTGGTAGTTTAGTCTGCCCTGTTCCCATGATGCCCTGGGCCAGGGACAGACTGATTTGCATATAGCCAGGTTCTGAGCTGGGATGGGACAGTGAGATAAATAACGGTGATGGATCAAGCCCTGATCTTTGGACTGGGTAAGAGTGGTCTGCTTAATTCAGACACTCTGTTCATCACCACCCCCTTTTCTGAATCGTTTTTGGACACCAACATAGCTTGCCTGTAGCAGTCAGTCCGTTCTCAAGGTTGCGGGGATCCAAGGGTCGCAACCGCCTCCAGCACGTCTCATCGTTCCTTCCTCATGTCATCTAGTGTAGGAGCCGAGGCCCCTCGGTTGGACGTCTTCAGTTGCCCCCTCCGTCGCCGTCGGCAAGGTCTCCTGCTTGGCAAGTTGTCGCCATCCGGGCCCAAAGATCGCACGCCGGACCACAATCGCGACTCCTCCAGCCAGTGCCATGCCTCCTCAGGTGAGTCAAAGAAGCGGGCCCCATCCTTTGCGACCACTCGTAGCCGGGCCGGGAACAGTACCGAATAGGAACGTTCCAGGGCACGGAGCTGACGTTTCACCGCTGTGTAGTTGTTCCTACGCCGCTGCACGAGAGCAGTGTAGTCTGGGAAAAACCTAACTGTACTGCCATTCACCTGAAGAGGGTCCATTTTCCGAGTTTCCCTAAGCGCCGCATTGCTGTCCTTGTAGTTGAGCAGTTTGAATATGAAGGGACTTGGTCTCTGCGCCGGGGTACAGTGAGCCCGCTCCACCACGAACTGCTCAGACAAGGTTCCCTGGGGCAGCAGGCCTCGCAGCCAGTGTTCCATGAATTGCTCTGGGCTCCTACCTTCCTCGCCTTCTGGCAGGCCCAACACACGAATATTGCTGCAGCGGGAGCGTCCTTCCGCATCCTCTGCCCGATCTTCCAGTACGTAGACACGGTCTATCAAGTCCTGCAGCGCGGCCGCATGATTTTGCATTAAGGGCTGAAGCTCAGGATTTGGTCATGTGTGGCCACTTTATCAGCGAGCTTTCGCTGTTCTGCATGAAGCAACGTGAAGTCCGAGGTGACTTTGTCGATTCTGGTCTCCAGGGAGGTGCTAGTGTGGTCCAGCGCTGCACCAATTCGCTCCACCTCTGCGAGGACAGAGTCCATTTTGGCCGCTAGGGCCGCAGACGCCGGGTCCGTCATCTCCTCCGCAGTACCCCGTACTGGGTCAAGGTTGGCAGCCCTCGAGTGTCCTTGCTGTGTCTTGGCCCGCATCCGGCCCATCACCAGTTGCTGTGCTGTGGGAATTCGCTGGCTACTCTCCGCTCCTCTGGTGTGTCGTGAAGCTCTATACCCTGTTGCCCGCGTATCACTTTTGCAAGTGTAGTTCACCAGCGGACGAAGAGGTCCCGCCTTTCAGTAGTAGTGGCGCACCTAGTGCCAGTGGCGTTCGCGCCGCAGCTCAGGGAGACTTAGCCAATATCAGGCCTCCTGCAAGCAGCAGTACAACATCAGAAACGTCCTGGTGAGGGAGGGAAGAGGGGCTACTACAGCTTCCTACAGGTAATGTCCCACACTTGTGTCCCTCTAGTCATGTACCGTCTACTCGCTTTCAATACCACCTTCAGTCCGGGGTTGCACCGGCAGCCTTCAGGTCCAAGCGAGACCTACCGTTACTTCTCCCGTCGCACTGCCACGGCGCTCTATGGTAAGCGGCTCCTCACGTGGTCCCACCGAGTCTAACTGCTCCACTTGAACCTCGTCTCTGCTCCTGAGTGCCCCCTCAGGCTTCCACAAGGTTGTCTATAACCTGTCAGAGGATGGTCTCCAGAGTAGTCCTCAGATCAATCAGCTCACAATGGCTGTGCGGCGGTACCTGTCAAGTTCCTCACCACCCTGCGGGGCCCCCAAGCAACTCCAAGTCTCTCCCTCTCAACGGCTCCCTCAGTCCTGTGCAATCTTCTCACTGCACCTCCACCCGCTGCACTCCGCCACCATACCCCGGTCCACAGCGGTGTCTGTCACCCAAAGGAGATGTGCGCAGACAAAGGTGCAGCCCCACAGCCTCCGCACCCGTATCCCTGGGTGCGTCGCACTTCAACACCAGGCTTCCACTCAACTTTCAGCATCCCAGCGTATGCCGTCTCTTCTCAGCCCCCCACCTCCACACACCAGCGGGGAGCACAGGGGACACCACAGTGGGACACCAAATCTCCAAATGTCAGGGGGGGAAGCTCCCCCTTGTCTGCAGGCTATTCCAGCAGCCACCTGGGTCTCACAGGCCTTCACTACTCTTGAGGCCTCACCTCATCACTTCGTGCAGGACCCCGGGGGACATCAACACTTTTCCCACAGCTGCACCCAAGGTCCACACATCGACTACACCATGTCATTGCTGGCCCCACACAGCTCTCAGCTCCTGGATACGCGGGCGGCGCACTTACAGTCCACATCTGTTATCGTGGCGGGCGGCCTGGGCGGGAGCCCGCTGCCTCCTCTGCAGTGCTCAATCACCCGTCCACTGTCCCTGGTGTGGGCTTCCGCAACCATAGCAAGAACCGTTGCGCATTACTACACGTGCCTTTACGCTGCGAGACCCCCAGATGCCCCCTTGGCCGCCCTGCTGGACGGGGCTGATGCCCGGTTTTCATCCCTCCCTCCCGAAACCGTGGAAGCCCTGGATCACCCCTTTACTTTGGAGGAGGTGCGGGAAGCCATTCCCCTCCTGCCCCCTGGTAAGACGCCCGGCCCTGGTGGGTACCCGCAGGAATACTACGCTGCTTTCCGCGACATATTGGCTCCCCGATTGCTGGATCTTTTCCGGCATGTAGCGGAGACTGGCTCCTTTCCTCCCAAGTCGGACCTGGCCATGATCGTGGTCATCCCGAAGACCCAGCCGCCTTCCCTGAGCTGTGCGGACTACCGCCCGATCTCGTTGATCAATACCGAAATGAAGCTCTTTGCCATGGTATTGGCCCAGAGGCTCCGGCCTCTCCTGCAGGACCTGGTTCACTCCTATTAGTGCGGGTTCATGCCGGCTAGAGGTACCCGCCATTGCATTCTTCGCCTTCACCTGGCCCTGGCCCACCGTGCTCGATTGACCCCGTATCTGGCCCTCCTTTTCCTTGACTTTGAGAAGGCCTTCGACACGGTGGAATGGCACTACCTGCAGGACGTGTTGGAGATGATGGGCTTCGGCCCCCTATTCCGCCATCTTATTGGTGTCCTTTAGGCCAACCCCCGGGCCAGGGTGCTTATTAACGGAGAGCTCTCGGAGTCCTTCCCGATCTGCTGAGGCACGCGCCAGGGGTGCCCCCTCTCGCCACTCCTGTTCGCGTTAGCGATGGAGACCCTGGTGACGCTCATCCGGCGGGATCCCCTTGTTCGGGGTTAGACCTGGAACGAGAGTCACATCGACAAAATCGCTCTTTATGCAGACAACGTGCTTCCCTACTTGGCGGATCCAGCGATTTCTGGCCCCAGGTGTTTGCAGGTCCTCTCGGCCTTTGAGGCGGTCTCCGGACTTTATCTTAATGCGGCCAAGCCACGCTGGTCCCGCTGCACCCCTCCAGAGATTGTTACGACTGGCAATCGACTTTCCCCTCAGATATCACTCGGTTAAGTACCTTGGGGTGTGGGTGGCTCTCTTGCCGGAGCTTGAGTGGGCCTTGAACATCTCGCCCTTGGTTGTCCGGATGAAGGCGGATCTTAAGAGATGGCAGGCCCTGCCCCTCAACCCCCTGGGTAGAAGTGCACTCTTCAAAATGATGATCCTCTCCCGATTTCTTTATATATTGCAAAACACCACGGGGCCCTCTCCTGGTTCCTTTGGGGAGGTAGGCGACCGGGTCTATCCCTAGCACACAGCCGTATCCCTCCCTTTGACGGAGGTATGGGGGTGACCCACCTCCACCTCTACTACCTCGCCACTAAACTCATCATTATCCATGACTGGTATGTGGGCGGCTGGTCTGACCAAGCCTATTGGGTGGAGATTGACGCGATGGATTTCTCTCGGGTTCAGGCATTTCTGTATGGCAGTCCGGTGCCGCGGGCAACGGCCTCGATCACGAGAACGGTACTCCTGGCCTGGCGTACCGCCCTGCGACATGTGGGGTGGGACCGAACACTCACCCAGCAGACACCGCTCTGGCATGGAGCCTGGCTCAGGGAGGTCTCATCCCTGGCGGGGTTCCGACGCTGGGACCTGGTTGGCATTTTGGTGCTCGGGGATGTCTGGGTGGGAGACCACATACCCTCATTTGCAGACCTACAACACCGCCATGCCCTTTCCCACGCCCAACACTTTCGCTACCTCCAACTGCGCCACGCCCTCTACACGCACCTTCCTTCACCTGTTTCCCTTCCGGAATTTAGCCCACTTGAGGCCCAGGTGATGATGGGGAACCTGGGCAGGGGGGAGTGTCCCGCATATACTGTACCCTAGTGAACAACGGTCCTGCTTCCCTGGATGGGCTCCGCGCTCGCTGGGATGGTTGGGTGGGTCCCTTGGAGGACGCAGATTGGAGAGATGCCCTTATGGCGCCCAAAACCCTGACCACGTCTTCCAGGCTGCGCCTGGTGCAGATATACTACCTCCATGCGTCATACCTTACCCCGGAGCGGTTATTCCAGGCCTGATTGCGTCCCTCCTCGAACTGTCGGAAATGCGGCATGGCCGCTGCCGATTTTTACCATATGGTGTGGCTCTGCCCGCTGATAGTGGTGTTCTGGGGGGGTTGTTCTGGGGCGGGGGGAGCAAGAGCTTACACAAGCCCTGGGATGGGTGGTCCCTCACGATCCCCTGCGGCTGCTGCTGGGAATCTTTGATGGTCTAGATGGCTCTAGGATGGACAAACGGCTCTTCGGGACAGCGGTGGCGGTGTCGAAGAGAGACATAACATTGCATTGGTCGCGGGCTAAGGCGCCAACTGTGGGGGGATGGAAGAAAGGGGTGGACTGGTGCGGCACCCAGGAGGAGGCCCTCTTTACAGCTCAGGGATGTCCGGAATTATTTCACAAAGTGCGGGGGAAATGGTTCAATATGTTACCACCATGATTTTCTGTTGCTCCTATGTCTCAGGCTCTGTTGACACCGCCATGCAAGTTTTGCTGTTGGACTGGAGTGAACTGACCCTACCTGTACCTTTTATTGCTTCAGACCTACTACACATGTGGATTGATGAGCTTCACCTAAGAAAGCGTAATACCCTTGATCTAATTATACAATTCAATACAAGTAAGGCAATTAATTAATTAGTGACCAAATGTTAAAAAACTAGTACTTTTATTCAATGGAAAAGGTTTCTGCAAAAATATTAAAAACACAATAGAATATACATTGTGTTTTTAATATTTTTTCAAAAAACTTTTCCATTGAATAAAAGTACTAGTTTTTTTAACATTTGGTCACTAATTAATTGCCTTACTTGTGTTGAATTGTATAATTAGATCAAGGGGAATACGCTTTCTTAGGTGTTTGAACCTCATTTCCCTTGATTACGTTAAGGGCTACCTCTCATTCCTTTATACATTGATTGATGAGCTGCAACCAATGAATTTTGTTTGTGTATGTGCAATCAATAAAGTTGATTATTAAATAAAAAAAGTA
This sequence comes from Lissotriton vulgaris, assembly GCF_964263255.1. Lineage (NCBI taxonomy): Eukaryota > Metazoa > Chordata > Amphibia > Caudata > Salamandridae > Lissotriton > Lissotriton vulgaris. The sequence goes on along the minus strand of NC_141685.1, from coordinate 1,179,483,538 downwards.
ATCACAGTTTTGTTGGGGGAGATTATTGTTTTTCTGATCATTGTCTCCTCCTAAAAATGATTTTTAATTGTGTCCCCCTGTTACACTGTGGGTGGTGTGTCCCGGGTGTAACTTCCCAGGATGGGGTTGGTGTACGATGAGGATTATCTCATGGAGTACACCGAGCAGGAAGTGATGTACTTCTGCAGAGAGAGAGGGATACCCCTAGTAGGCAACATTCACAGGAAGCTGTTTCTCTATGAGGCACTCAAGAGGGGGGAACCATTAGAGCCCTCTGGGGACCTGTCCGATTACCCCTCTGCATATTTGAAGGGTGGATTTGGTGGAGACCAGAGTGAGGGTTCCCAGTCCATAACCCTGGAGGGTGGTGACTCTGAGGATGAGGAGGAAGAAGTTGATAGGGCGAGAAGCCAGTAGCTAAGGAGGACACCATAGAAAGGGAGTCCCGCGCTGGGTCCAGTCCCGGGGGCACTGCCTCATCCCTTTCCCTGACCCCAGAAGAGTGGGTAGATAGGAGAGATGAAAGGGAACATCAGCTGGCATTGGAGAAGCTCAGGTTGGAGCATGCTAAAGAGTTAGTGCAGCTGAGGCTGGAAGAGAAGAGGCTACCCCAGGACACATCCATGGACCCTTCACTTGCCATTCCTGCAAGTTTGACTGCATCAAGACCCACACCAAATCCACACACTCCAAACAGAACTCCAACACTAACCACCTGAAGTGCATCCTGCTCAACACCCGCTCGGTCCACAGACATGCCATTGACCTCTGGAACCTACTCGACACCACATCGCCGGACGTCGCCTTTCTTACAGAAACCTGGATGAACGCTTCATCAGCACCCGACATCGCCATAGCCATCCCTGACGGCTACAAGATCATCCGAAAGGACCGCATCAACCAAACAGGAGGAGGCATCGCCATCGTCCATAAGAACACCATCCGCATCACGACCTGTTCCAACGATAACCTCGCAGTCGCCGAACACCTTCACTTTCAGATCCACACCGACCCCAAGACCACACTCAGAGGCACCCTCATCTACAGGCCACCAGGATCCCGCACACAATTCAGCGAAGACATCACTGACTTCATCAGTCCACACGCCCTCCCCTCCGAGGACTACATTCTACTGGGAGACCTCAACTTCCACCTGGAAAACAACAACGACAGCAACACCACCACCCTTCTTGACAACCTCGCCAATCTCGGACTCAAACAACTTGTTAACTCCCCCACCCATTATGCCGGACACACTCACGACCCAATCTTCACCTCCAGCAAGCACATCTCCTTCAATCACACCACAGCTCTCAACTGGACAGACCACAGCTGCGTTCACTTCAACTACAATAAGACTACGGCCCACAACCACCCACAATCAATTCCACGCAGAAACTGGAACACAATTACCACCGACCAACTCTTCACATCGCTTCACCAAAACCCTCCTGCAAAATCATCGGACCCAAACCTTGCAGCCACTAACCTCACACAATGGATCACCCACAGCGCTGATGAACTAGCACCCTTGAAAAAACATCAAACCAAGCAAGGTAGCAAAAAAGCCCCCTGGTTCAACGATGACCTCAAGAAATCCAAGAAGTTCTGTCGCACCCTCGAGAAAGCCTGGAGAAAATCCCAACCACTGACAATCAAGCCACCTTCAAGAACGCCACCCGCAAACACCACCAGCTGATCCGATCCACCAAGAAATCAGCATTCAAGGATCGACTCGACAACAACGCCCACAACAGCAGGGAACTATTCAACATTGTCAAAGAATTTACCAACCCCACCGCCGGCACCAACGACATCACTCCATCCCAAGACCTCTGCGACTCCCTTGCCTCATTCTTCCACAACAAAATCGCTGACATACATAACAGCTTTGAAAACCAGTCCGGAGACCAGCCCACCCCACCCACCTCCGAACCAAAACCCCCCTACAGCAACCTTTGCACCTGGAACCCAATCACCACTGAAGACACCATCCGCCTGATGAACTCCATCCACTCAGGATCACCAACCGACCCATGTCCCCATCACATTTTCAACAAAGCAGACTCCATTATCGCACCCCCTCTCCGAGACGTCATCAACTGCTCCCTCAACTCTGCTACCTTCCCGGAGAGCTGGAAACATGCCGAACTCAGCGCCCTTCTGAAGAAACCCACAGCAGACCCCACTGAACTTAAGAACTACCGCCCCATCTCGCTCCTCCCATTCTCTGCCAAAGTCATTGAGAAAGCCGTCAACAGTCAGCTCGCTGCCTTCCTCGAATCCAACAATTCCCTCGACCCTTCACAGTCCGGCTTCAGAGCCAAACACAGCACCGAGACCGCCCTCATCGCAGCAACAGACGACATTCGAACACTACTGGACAACGGAGAAACAGCTGCCCTCATCCTACTCGACCTCTCCGCAGCCTTCGATACAGTCTGTCACAGCACCCTTATACAACGCCTCAGCAACATCGGAATACAAGGAAAAGCATTGGACTGGATCATCTCGTTCCTCACCGGAAGAACCCAGAGAGTCCGCCTCCCCCCTTTTAGATCAGAGGCCACCGAAGTCATCTGCGGCGTACCGCAAGGATCATCACTCAGTCCCACCCTCTTCAACCTATACATGAGTCCCCTCGCATCCATCGCGCGCCAACACAACCTCAACATCAACTCCTACGCAGACGACACCCAGCTGATCCTCTCCCTCACCAAAGACCCAAACACCGCCAAAACCAACCTACACGAAGGGATGAATGAAGTAGCCGAGTGGATGAAGAACAGCCGCCTGAAACTGAACTCAGACAAAACGGAAGTCCTCATCTTAGGCTCATCCCCCTCCGCCTGGGACGACTCATGGTGGCCACCGGCCCTGGGAAATGCACCCATACCTAAGGACCACGCACGTAACCTGGGCTTCATCCTGGACTCCTCCCTCTTGATGACCAGACAAGTCAACGCCGTCTCATCATCATGCTTCAACATCCTGCGTATGCTCAAAAAAAACTTTTGTTGGATCCCCATCGAAACAAGAAAGACGGTCACCCACGCACTAGTCACAAGCCGACTGGACTACGGAAACACCCTTTACGCCGAAACCACAGCCAAACTACAGAAAAAACTCCAACGCATCCAAAACGCCTCAGCCAGACTCATACTAGACATCCCCCGCCAAGCTCACATTTCCGGTCACTTGAAAGACCTCCACTGGCTACCCGTCAATAAGAGAATAACGTTCCGTCTCCTCACCCACGCACACAAAGCCCTCTACGACTTAGGACCCGAATGCCTCAACACACGCCTGTCCTTTTACACCCCCGCCCGCCAACTACGATCGTCCAATCAAGCCATCGCCGCAATTTCACGCATCCATAAATCCACCATGGGGGGAAGATCCTTCTCCTACTTAGCTGCCAAATCCTGGAACTCTCTCCCCACCCATCTCCGCCTCACACAGAACCACCTCTCCTTCAGAAAACAACTAAAAACTTGGATCTTCGACAAATAATATACCTCCTTCCCTCAAGCGCCTTGAGACCCTCTGGGTGAGTAGTGCACTATACAAATGTTAAACTTGAACTTAAACTTGAAGGTCCTAGTGCAGGAGAGGATGGCGGAGGCAGAGAGGTCCTTCGCTAGGGAGAGACTAGCTCAGGAGGGTAGGTTGTCCCCTGAGAGTGGTTTTAGGAGTCTGGATTCACCAGTGAGGGTGGGATCCAGTGGTGGCAGCGAGAGTGGTTCCAGTGCAGGGAGTCCCGCTCCCAGAGCCCGGGAGACGGTACCTGATTCCCAGGAAGAGGGGGACAGGTTGGAGTTCAGGGGCAGGGGAAGACTGTCCCACCAGTCGTGGTGGGAGTTTGCAGAGGAGTGTTGGACTGCTTTGGAGGATTGGGTGGTGAGTAGCGCAGTGGAGGATTGGGAAGGGCTGTGCCATGTAGTTATCAGGGAGCACATGCTAAGGAATTTGTTTCCCAAGGTTGCGTCACCACCTGCTGCAGTGTTGTTCACAGACCCCAGGGAACTTGCACAGGAGGCAGAACTTTGGGTAAGTGCCAGAGAGTCTGAAAGGGCATGAGGGAGTGAGCCTGAAGGGAGTGGTACAGGCATCTTCCGACCCAGCGAGGCGGGAGAGGTGCGTAATAGCCCAGCTAGGTCCCAGGGTAGTGAGAGGGTTGTAGGGCTTCACATCCTATCTACAGGAAGGAGTGAGACGGGGAGATGTTCCAAGGTGCCCCAACCACAGTCTCAGGGCCGGAGAGTTTCACAAGGGAACCCCAGGTTGGGAGCCTAGGCTGTCCTGATAGGCCATCCATGGAAAGGACGCCCCTAGTGTCAGGAGAACCCGGAGCATCAGAAATCTACTGGTGTGACTTCCAGGGGTACTTCTCCCGGTGGGAGGGTGTGGAACTCTGGGAGGGGGAGCAGAGGGAGGAAGGTCTCTCTTCTGGCACCGGCTCAGCCACAGGGCATAGATCCTGGGTTGGGGGGCCAGGGACAGGTACTGCCTGACCTGGTGGGTGGGACATCTGTAAACAGTGTACCCCCAGAATTGTCTTCCAGGGGTACTACTCCAGTTAGGAGGGTGCAGAACTCTGGGAGGGGGTGCAGTTCAACCTACGGGTTTAGACTCTAGGTTGGGGAATCAGTTGTAGGGTCAAGGCCTTGGACTGGGGAGAGAGTGGTATCCAGAGGGTGTCCCGCGTAGGAGGAGAGGGCGGAACCCCAGAAGGAGAGGTAGGGGGAGGAGAGCCTTGCCCCTGGTGGCTGGTCAGCCTGAGGGTGCGGACCCCAGGTGGGAGGACCAGTGGCAGTTTGGGAGGAGGAATGTGGTAAAAGGGTACTACGGGCCTGGGGCTAAAGCCCCCCACTCTGTGAGAGAGCAAGGTCCAGGGACGTCTGGATGGCGTAGAGGCCAGTCCTGGCCACATCCCGCTAGAGAGCTTCAGTGGGGTGGTTTGGTTGGTGAAGGGAGGGTTGAGAGAGGGAACCATCGGGTTCCAGAATAGTGAAGAACCTGCAGATGCCCCTGCAGTTGTGGGCCTGCGTCCACCTTTCATCGCCCCAAGCAGGGAAGACCATCAAGGCAATGATCGGTCTACCCTGACTTTTGGCTGGTGGGGAGTCATGTTGGACATGGCCATTTTTCAAAAATGTTTTGCCTTTCACCCCCGCTATTTTAGGATGTCTCCCCCATGGTAGAAAGTGGTATAGGCCATGTGTGGAGTGACACACCATGTTAAATGTAATGCAATGGTGTGCGCACTTGTTAACCCCTTGTTAGAACTGGCTATTTCTGGTTGGCTAAGGCTGACGCCAAAGTTAGGCAGAAACCACCATTCTAGTCAGGGCAAGGGAGTCACACGCCAAGATAACCCCTGCTCACCCCCTTGGTAGCTTGGCATGAGCAGACAGGCTTATCCCAGAGGCAATGTGTAAAGCATTTGCGCACGCACACAACAGCAACAACATCCTAGGCACACCACAAAAGGAACTCCACACAAGGTTATATAAAAATAACTTTTGTATTGTAAACACACATCAGATAGTATCACACAATATACATTGTGCCAACTGGCACGGGCAATATTCACAAGGGATTATTTACAGGACAGGGCCACATGGGCCACTGTCAGAATCAGCACTTAGTAGAAATAGCACTTCTAGAACATAGAATATAGGATATAAAATCACTGTAGTACAAATTAGCAAATATAGCACACAACCAGTAACCACTGGTAACAGGTAAGTTTCACCTACGCAACCCTAACCACCTTAGGAGAATGTCAAGCAGGGAACCAGGACCTCACTAGCATCACCTGAACTAGAAAGAACAACCACCTAAGTATCACAATACAATTAGGGGTATAAGCAAGAACACATTACACATGATGCATCACAACATTCAGAGGTGTGGGGCAGGAAAACACATGATGCATAAAACATACATTCAGCCGTGTAAGGACAAGGCACATGATGCATCAAAAACACATACAGAGGTGCAGGGAAGGAAGACACATGATGCATAAAAACATTCAGAGGTGCCAGACCACAACTCAATAGCGCAAAAACACATGATGCCTAAAAACCTTCAGAGGTGTAAGATCAAGGTGCGTAATCATATTAAATGCATTACATTTCCTAGCACCACATCACATTCCGCAAAACTCACATTAGGCAATTACCATCATAAACATAGCAGGTAACCACATTGCGCAAAATCACCTTAGGGCCTTGCGCCCTATTCACCTACCAGCCTCCCAGGCCCACTAGCCATACAATAAAGGGACTAAAGAGCCATGTGTCCAGAATGTCAGGGCGCGCTGCCCAATGTAGCGCCAGTCAGGGGTGCGCTACCGGCGCACAAACCTAAACGTTGCAGCTGCTCACTAATTGCTGGGCAGCTGGGGACAATCCCAAGCGCCTAAACAGTGCAGCTGCCCACTAATTGCTGGGCAGCTGGGAAATAACAAAACTGCGGCATGGGCCCTCAGTAGCCCTTCAAGTAAATTGCGCCACATGTTGGAGCCACACAGGCTCTGGTATCAACTAGGCCCCTTAAGAACAAATGTGCCACACAGAGCCATCTGGGCTCTGACCAACCAGCATGGCCCCCTGAGCCTCTCAGGGCTCGCAAAACAAATATGTCCCCTTGAGCCTCTCTGGCTCATAAATCACGTTAGGCCGGGTGGAGCCTCTCGGGGCTCTAATTAAACAAACTGCGCCCTGAGCCTCTCGGGGTTCGTAACTCAAATCGGCAGCCAAGAGCCTCCAGTGGGCTCGGGAATACAACTGTGCCCCCCCCCCCCCCCCCGGATCGTTGGAGTCACTCTCGAGGGACTCAAAAGGAAATAATGCCAACAGGAGCCTCTGCGGCTCAAAAAGGAACCGGCCGGGCGTCGGTGGAGCCCCCCCTTTGGGGGCTCGAGAACAAGTGCGGCCCGACGTGGAAGCCTCTCACGGCTCTGCTGAAATGCCTGCGTGAGCCTCTCAGGGGCTCAAGACAGCGACACCCTGCCACACGGAGCCTCCCCTAGCCCTTCTCACCTACTGGGCTACTCTGGCGAGGCTCCTTGCGGGTTTCGCGCTGCTCCTCTCTGCTCCAGGCTGCGGGGGCGGGACTTCCGGCTGCCTCTCCTGGAGCCGCGCCGCGATTGGCCAGCCAGCAAGCTGCTACCGGGTCGCCATTGGCAGCGCGGCGGCCCGAGGGAATACTCGCTTCGTCGGGGACAATCCGGGGTGGGCTCCCGGTTGAAACCAACAACAAGGCGAGGTGGGCACTCGCTCGGGTCACCAAATTGGCAATTCAAAAATGGGTCAAATGCCGGGTGGGCACCGGCCAATGCACATAAAGCGCTCCCAAGCGCTAAAGGCAAGTACAGCACTTCCAGGTGCTTTAGAGACCAGAAAAGCGTACCCAGCAAGACAAATAAAGCGCTCTCAAGTGCTTGAGGAAAAATAAAGCGCTCCCAGGCGCTAGAGCATCATAAACACCCACAGTGCTTATAAATCCAGTTCAGGGACAAGAGAGGTGGAGCACAGCAGCTCCCAACAAAGAAAAGTCCTCCAGCTCGCCCAGGGAAGTTCATCAGGTGTCCAGGGGCTGGGCAGGGCCCAGGGAGGCAAGCCTTCCCCTGGCAGGATTCAAGTCAGAAGCAAGAACATTTTGGAAGGGGACACAGCCCCTTTTTATACAGTGAATTCCTTTGTCTAGCAGGGTGCAGGCAGTGTGAGAACCAGCTACAACTGGATATAGGGAACTCCTTTCACAGGCCAGGCTAGGGACATCAGAGCACCACAGGGGGTGGAGCCAGCATTGTGTGAGAAAAACCCAGCCCCATTCACTCCCAGGTGCTATCTCCTCCCACCACTCTAGTTGCAGATGCAGTCATTCAACCAAGGGCTGACTCAGACAACCTCATGGGGGCTCCCCAGCCCCTGTCACCCTCAAACCAGACAGTCAATCCACAAGCAGGCCCAGGCACCCTCCTGGAGCCAGGCTCCAGCCAATCACACGCCAGGGACAAATTACACAAATATGCCAACTTCTAGAAGTGGCACTTCTACACTAGACACAATCACGCCGTATATATAATTGCGCAGCATTCAATCTCATGAGTTCGCACATACCAAACTTGACCCTGCACTCCCCACACATCAGGAACTACCATGGGCATACATATTCCCCGTTCATTCCTATGGGAGGGCAGGTCACTCACCACACATACACACAGAGCTCACGCACTTTACACTGTACCACAGTGAAAAAGTGCGCAGAGGCCTAAAATCACCAACACCAGGTCACAGAAACAGGCTAGGTAAAAGCAAAAAGTTTCGGGGTGAACCTGCCAAAACGGCCAGGTCCAACACAACCCCCTTCCAGCCAAAACGCAGGGTAGACCAATCACTCCACTGATGGGCTTCCCTGCTTTGGGCGACAAAACACGGACACAGGCCCGCACGGCAGGGACACCCTCCGGTTTTTCGCCATTCTGAACCCACATGGATTTCTCTCAACAAGAGCTCTCTGGCACAACTAGGATACCCCACTGGTACTCTCTAGTCATCCACGGCCAGGACCAGGCCCTAGACCATCCAAATGCCACAGGTCCTGTCCAATCCACAGAGTTGGGGGCAGTAACCCCTGGCACACAATAAAAAAATGTAAATTGATACTTGTATAGCGCACTACTCACCCTCAAGGGTCTCAAGGCGCTTGTACGAATACCACTGTGGAACCAATCCTGGCTTTTCCCTGTGAGGCGTCCACTCCTGGGCACCCCCAAGGTGGAGGCCAGGCATCCTTAGCGTTGTGGGGGCCGTTGTGGAGATTGAGCAAGCTATTGCCCAGAGTTGCAGAGTGGGACTCCGTGATTGGAATAGGCACCAAGGCGAGAATTATCAGGTCCGTGAAGTTTTTGAACCCAAGACCTGCCGAGGTGGGGAATTGAACCCTGGTTCCGGGCTAGACCTCTGCATCAGGGTCTGCCGCTCTAACCATTGAGCCACACTTCTCCACAGTAGCCATTCTCCACTCTCCTTCTCAGTGTAGCTACAACTACCACTGATCTTTCAACCTAGGGACCACACCCTTAGGCTGACCAGAGGTCACGGGCAAGAATGCCCCACCCTACCTCTACTTCTGGGGTTCCGCACTCTCCCAGGGAAGCACCCACCAGAACACATCTCTCCCACCAGATCGGGACCTCACTCCATCACTGGTCTACCACCTGGGATCTGGAAACTATTTCACTTCGGAGGTACAAAGCACACAGCACAGTCCCTCTTCAAGCAGGTGGGGGGACACAGCACACAGCAAAGTCCCCTTTCCTCTACCTTAGTGGAAACAACAAACTGCAGGTGAGCCCCAGATCACACAGCAAGGGCACCCTCCCACCATGGAGCGGTACCCCTGGAAGCCAAAACCGGTCAGGACACTGATTACAGATGCCCTTCCCTCCAGGTCAGGCTGAACCTGAACCTAGCCTCCCCCCTCCTCGGGAATGACCTCCAGAGGCCCCACATTTGGTCAAGCGCTCTAGACGGTCAAATCCCCAGCAACCAGGACTTCTGCACCCTCCACTAGGAGCGGTACTCCTCAACACCAGGACCGCCGTAGTTCTGGTTACAGACCCTCCCCGTCCTCTAGACACAGGAAGATCATCCTCAAATGACCTGTAAGTACAGCTTAGGCCCCTGACCTGGCGCTCCCTTAAGGAACCCTCCAGGCCCTGTGACAGGGTTTCGGGCCAACGTGGGACACACCGTCCCACACTCACTCCACCTCCACTGAGACAGGACGTGAGCCCCTACACCCCTACCATCCCACTGGGCTACACATGAACCTCTTCCCCTACACAGGATCATCAGATACACAAGCCACTACTTTTAGAATCACTCCCTAATGCCTCTGCAAGACATCTAGCAAACCGCCAGATGTCCACCTTCCTGACAAGTGCCTCTGCAGGACCTCCTGCACACCACCAGAGGTACACCTCCCGTGCAAGCTTCTTTTATCACACAAAAAAACTCACACCAACTCCTCCAGTTCAACACACCACTCATCCACACACTCCCCCTCCAGACTGGTGAGACAGTTCCTTACTGCCCCTGACTCTCAACCTGTACCCATCTTACTGAGCACCAGGCACCATACTCTGGGAACTGGGAATGGGACTTCACGCACTGGACACATTTTAGCTGCCACCACTGGATCCTACCATACTGGGGAATCCAGACACACACACTACACTCAGGGGATAACCACCCTCCCGAGCTAGCCATTTCATCTCCACACTCCCTCTCTTCCATCTACCCACACAGGGACAGGAACAGGGATTGGGTACTGGACCCAGCAAGGGATTCCTGATCTATGGGAACCTCCCCCTCTAATGGCGACCCCCCCTGTCATTTTCTCTCATTTGCCACTAAACATAAAAGCGCAGGAAACACCATCTGAAAATGACACTCTTGAGGAAAAACAAAATCACAAACAATAATCCCAAATATGTGACTATCTAGAATGCAGAGTTTTGTAATGTAGCCAGTTGTCGTTGTGGCACTGCACAAACACAAGTCCTAATCCTCACCACTGTCCAACAATGTTAGAACTGGCTATTTCTGGTTGGCTAAGGCTGATGCCAAAGCTAGCCAGAAACTACCATTCAAGTCAGGGCAAGGGAGTCACACGCCAAGATAACCCCTGCTCACCCCCTTGGTAGCTTGGCACGAGCAGACAGGCTTATCCCAGAGGCAAGATGTAAAGCATTTGCGCACGCACACAACAGCAACAACATCCTAGGCACACCACAAAAGGAACTCCACACAAGGTTATATAAAAATAACTTTTGTATTGTAAACACACATCAGATAGTATCACACAATATACATTGTGCCAACTGGCACGGGCAATATTCACAAGGGATTATTTACAGGACAGGGCCACATGGGCCACTGTTAGAATCAGCACTTAGTAGAAATAGCACTTCTAGAACATAGAATTTAGGATATCAAATCGCTGTAGTACAAATTAGCAAATATAGCACACAACCAGTAACCACTGGTAACAGGTAAGTACCACCTACGCAACCCTAACCACCTTAGGAGAATGTCACGCAGGGAACCAGGACCTCACTAGGACCACCTGTACTAGAAAGAACAACCACCTAAGTATCACAATACAATTAGGGGTATAAGCAAGAACACATTACACATGATGCATCACAACATTCAGAGGTGTAGGGAAGGAAAACACATGAAGCATAAAACATACATTCAGCGGTGTTAGAACAAGGCACATGATGCTTCAAAAACACATTCAGAGGTGCAGTGAAGGAAAAACACATGATGCATAAAAACATTCAGAGGTGCCAGACCACAACTCAATAGCGCAAAAACACATGATGCCTAAAAACCTTCAGAGGTGTAAGATGAAGGTGCGTAATCATATTAAATGCATTACATTTCCTAGCACCACATCACATTGCGCAAAACTCACATTAGGCAATTACCATCATAAACATAGCAGGTAACCACATTGCGCAAAATCACCTTAGGGCCTTGCGCCCTATTCACCTATCAGCCCCCCAGGCCCACTGGACATACAATAAAGGGACTAAAGAGCGATGTGTCCAGAATGTCAGGGTGCGCTGCCCAATGTAGCACCAGTCAGGGGTGCGCCACCGGCGCACAAACCTAAACGTTGCAGCTGCCCACTAATTGCTGGGCAGCTAGGGACAATCCCAAGCGCCTAAACGGTGCAGCTGCCCACTAATTGCTGGGCAGCTGGGAAATAACAAAACTGCGCATGGGCTCTCAGTAGCCCTTCAAGTAAATTGCGCCACATGTTGGAGCCACACAGGCTCTAGTATCAACTAGGCCCCTTAGGAACAAATGCGCCACACGGAGCCATCTGGGCTCTGAACAACCAGAATGGCCCCCTGAGCCTCTCAGGGTTCGCAAAACAAATATGTCCCCTTGAGCCTCTCTGGCTCATAAATCACTATAGGCCGGGTGGAGCCTCTCGGGGCTCTAATTAAACCAACTGGGCCCTGAGCCTCTCGGGGCTCGTAACTTAAATCAGCCGCCAAGAGCCTCCCGTGGGCTCGGGAATACAACTGTGCCCCCCCCCCCGGATCGTTGGAGTCCCTCTCGGGGGACTCAAAAGGAAATAATGCCAACAGGAGTCATCTGCGGCTCAAAAAGGAACCGGCCGGGCGTCGGTGGAGCCTCCCCTCTGGGGGCTCGAGAACTAGTGCAGCCCAACCTGGGAGCTTTTCACGGCTCTGCTGAAATGCCTGCGTGAGCCTCTCAGGGGCTCAAGACAGTGACACCCTGCCACACGGAGCCTCCCCTAGCCCTTCTCACTTACTGAGGCTGCGGGGGCTGGACTTCCGGCTGCCTCTTCCGGGGCCACGCCGCGATTGGCTGGCCAGCAAGCTGCTTCCGGGTCGCCGTGGCAGCGCGGCGGCCCGAGGGAATATCCTCTTCGTCGGGGACAATCCGGGGTGGGCTCCCGGTCGAAACCAACAACAAGGCGAGGTGGGCACTTGCCCGGGTCACCAAATTGGCAATTCAAAAATGGGTCAAATGCCGGGTGGGCACCGGCCAATGCACAAAAAGCGCTCCCAAGCGCTAAAGGCAAGTACAGCACTTTCAGGTGCTTTAGAGACCAGAAAAGCGCTCCCAGCAAGAAAAATAAAGCGCTCTCAAGCGATTGAGGAAAAATAAAGCGCTCCCAGGCGCTAGAGCATCATAAACATCCACAGTGCTTATACATCCAGTTCAGGGACAAGAGAGGTGGAGCACAGCAGCTCCCAAAAAAGAAAAGTCCTCCAGCTCCCCCAGGAAAGTCCATCAGGTGTCCAGGGGCTGGGCAGGGCCCAGAGAGGCAAGCCTTCCCCTGGACCCAAGCAGCAGCACGCCCCTAGCAGTTTTTTAGTCAGAAACAAGAAAATTTTTGGAAGGGGACACAGCCCCTTTTTATACAGTGAATTCCTTTGTCTAGCAGGGTGCAGGCAGTGTGAGAACCAGCTACAACTGGTTATAGGGAACTCCTTTCACAGGACAGGCTAGGGACATCAGACGCACCACAGGGGGTGGAGCCAGCATTGTGTGGGGAAACCCCAGCCCCATTCACTCCCAGGTGCTATCGCCTCCCACCACTCTAGTTGCAGATGCAGTCATTCAACCAAGGGCTGACTCAGGCAACCTCCTGGGGGCTCCCCAGCCCCTGTCACCCTCAAACCAGACAGTCAATCCACAAGCAGGCCCAGGCACCCTCCTGGAGCCAGGCTCCAGCCAATCACACGCCAGGCACAAATTACACAAATATGCCAACTTCTAGAAGTGGCACTTCTACACTAGGCACAATCATGCCGCATATATCATTGTGCAGCATTCAATCTCACGAGTATGCACATACCAAACTGCACTCCCCACACATCAGGAACTACCATGGGCATACATATTCCCCATTCATTCCTATGGGAGGGCAGGTCACTCACCACACATACACAGAGAGCTCACGCACTTTACACTGTACCACAGTGAAAAAGTGTGCAGAGGCCTAAAATCACTAACACCAGGTCATAGAAACAGGCTAGGAAAAACCAAAATGTTTCGGGGTGAACCTGCCAAAAGGGCCAGGTCCAACACCCCTATTGTAGAAATGTACCCTGGTAACCTGCTGCATTTAAAAAGGATGCCATGGCTGTGCGTTGTGCCACCTGACTGCAGTGGGTTAGCAGTCTAGTTGTTCGGTACCCAGCCATGCCAGCTTTTGGAGGGAAAGCCTGGCACCCAGGGTGCTCTACTCCTCCCCCTGAGCCAGTTAGAACCAGTTCCCCAGAGGATTCTAGAAGCTTATGGCACTGCCTGGTAAGTGGGGTGAGGGGCGCATAAATAAGGGGGCTGTGCCACCATGTACTCAGACAGAGCAGGGACATGAACGTGAGGGGACCTGCTGCCAGGGGGTACCGCCACTTGGGCCTGTGTGCTGGACCCTGCACCCAGCTAAAACCCCTCTGCTGTCCACAGGGCTAGTGGAAGCCCCACTGCAATAGTACAGGCTGCTGTACACAAGGAGTGCCACGCTACAGTGGAGGATGGTGAAAGCTTACCGCCCTGTCTTGATGAGTACCCACTGACTGCTGACCTTGCCCAGTAGTGCCTGCTGCTCTGCTACCTGGCCCCTGAAGAAGGAGTGCCATCCTAGGTCCCTGAGGCTGGTGGGACCTTGCGCCACATGAGAGCTACACCTAAAAGCGCCTGGAGAAGGAGAGCGCTTTCCTGCCTGCCAAGGCGCACCTTTGACTGCAGCCAGAAAGAGGTGAGGAGCTGATTTCTGGAGCGCACCACATTGATTCTGCCCAAGAAGAAGCGTGGACCCCACAGCACTGTGTGGCCCTGAAGTACTGTGTGAGTTAAAAGCGCTGTTGCCATCATCGGAGCTGCAAGAGGCTGCCTTTGTGTCCCCTAACGCTGCGCTCCATACGCGCTACTTGTTCCAGAACTGCTGCCTCCGAAGCACTGTGTGTGAGGGGAAGGACTGTTGTCTCCTAAGCGCTAGCCTTTCCAAGCGATGTGCCTGCTAAGCGCTGTGGGGCCAGGAAGAACTGTTGGCTTAAAAGTGCCGCGGGTGCCTACCCCGCGTTCTGGAGCGCTCTTGGACTAATTGAAACCTGCGGGAGCCTACCCCGCAGTTTACTGCCCCTTTTGCGGGTGCCTACCCCGCTCCATGAATAATTTATAATCGGGTGCCCACCCCGCATAATGGCCGCCTAAACTCACTGCGGCGGCCCGGGGGTGTCCATAGAAGCACGGCGAGTGGTTACCGCCATCCGGACCTAGGAGGACGGGAGCCTACGCCGTCCCTGCTTGAAGCACCGTGGTGGTGAGTCACCGCCGCGGCCCCGGGAGTGAAGGGAGAGCCGCCGCGGTAATTGGAGAGCCCACGCTGGGCCTGAGAAGCCACAGAAGGCCCGGAGCGTCCCTCCGGGCGATGTCATCGGCCCCGTCTGGTGGTAGGCGCGGCCCCATTGAACCCTGTGCTGCACCCACCGGAAGGCCGCCAACTGATTGGCTCCTGCGCCCGGCCCCTGGGAAGCGGTGCAGCCATTGGTGGAGGCTGCCGTGCCCCGGAGGAGCCGCGCAAGGATTGGCTGCCGGCCCGGAAGGCAGCCAGGAGACCCGGAGCAACCCAGACATCGCCGATCGGAGCTCCAGGAGAGCGAGAGCCCCCTCGATCTGCCACCGACCCGGACGAGGACCGGAAGCACGGCCAAAGTCGAGGAAGGCCCCCTGGAGGGTGCTGCTGCTAACGGGGCTCCCAGGTGGAAACTGGGAAGCCCCGCTCCTGCCGCCAGCCCGCAGGAGAAGGGGAGACCAGAGAGGAGCCGAGTCATCCAGAGAAGCCCAGTGAGTGGGGCTCAGCTGTGTGGTGGTTGAGGGTGTGTGTCGGGGCACAGCCGGTGCCCGCCCCCCGGCGTTAGAGTCCTGGGAGGGGCTCCACCGTGAGCTGTGCTGCCTGGCCTAATTTATTGATCACAGCTGCCCCTCTGGACAGTGGGGAGCTGCTACAGAGGAGGCCCAGAGTGTTGGGGGCCACTGTTTTGAGGGGACATTGAGTCTGAAGTACAAGAGGAGAGGCTCCGGCGTCCATTATACTTTACTGACAGTGCTTGACTAAGGCCAGCTCCCAGCGAGAGCGCAAACAGCTGCCACAAGGGGCATAGGGCTTGGGACACATGGGGGCTTATTCACCCTGGTGGAATTTCCATGACGCACTACTGATGTTTGGTATAAGGTGTCTCCTGCCCGATTTTGGACTGCCTCGTGTTTCGAGCATGCTGATAGGATGCCTGACGCGCCCCAGGCCCTAGTCGTTATGCCATTGGCATTAGGCCTACTGCTTACGTCGCAGGCGAATGTGCCCTAGGGTAATGTGTTTAGTTCATGGGGATGCAGTTATACTAATAAGCCTGATGGGTTTTTCCTAAGGTTGAGGCCCCCTGAGCTCCCAGGATTTTGCCTGATGCAGGGTGGGACTTATGTTAGGACTCAGTCCCCTCTTCATGATTTTATGCCTAATGCGTTATGCTCACATGTCAGGCCTAATGATCGCGCTTAGCGCTACTACACTGAGGTTAACGCCTGTTGTGTTCTGTGATATATACATGCCGGGGGTGACTTACGCCCCAGATTGTGCCCAAGGTCAAGGCACGATGTTCTAGGTGCTACCAGGCCTACCCCGCTGTACTTAGGCCTGAGGTTTGCTAATGCTGATGCCCACAGGTCCATGTTGGATAAGAATGGCCTACCCACTCTGCACCATGCTACCCCGTTTCTAACACCCACTTACTGGGTCTCGGTGGCGGGGGAACCGCCCAAGTCTTCCATAACCTCCTTATATAAAAAAAAGGAGCACAGGAGACTTCGTCTGCAGGAGGAACCAAGCTTTATTCGAATAGCCTGGGCTATGGAACAGAGTCCCAAGCTTGTTAGAAACAAGACAATTGAGGCTGCCGCTTCACTCCGCAGCTTACAGGCCTTATATACAAATTTCCCACCTTAAGAAACCAGTTTGGGTGCGGGACTGGCGCCCCCTAGTCAAAATGCAGTTATACTATTCTTTGTTCAGGCAGGACGGGGGCTGCAACAGATGGTACAAAAGATTACGGACAGGTCTTGTAAAACAGGATATGTACGTGAGAGAACAGACAGATCTTGAAGAACAGGATATGTGAAAGAAACAAGTTCTGGGACGGTGGCGTGACCAAGTCTTGCGAAACAGGATGGATGTGTGCAGGAGTTCAGTCCGAGGGTGGTGAGGCCAATTCTTTGTTCCCACAAAATAAATGCCGACAAGAAGGACACTTTTCCTCACAGATGACCTTTCACTTCCGGTGCCACCACACATTCTATTCCGGGTAAGCTTCTGCTTCCAACCCGACCGGGTGACCTTTCACTTTCAGTGCAACCACACCTTTCATTTTGGGTAGGCATCTGCTTCCAACCCGACCGGCTGCCCTTTCACTTCTGGTACCACCATGCCTTTTTTTCCAGGTAAGCACCTGCTTCCAACCCAACCGGGTGACCTTACACTTCCGGTGCCGTCACACCTCCCAACTTCTTCTGGGCCACAGGCTTCGCCCTTGACTAGTTTCTTCCAGTTCAACCCCCAAGGCTATTGCAGTAGCCTGCCAGTACCTCCTGGGTCCTGACTGTTACCTGTTTGTGGCTTGTTCCCGTTCAGCAAATACTAAGTTTAAGTAGGATCGTTTTGTAAGTACCACAAAGCCTTTCTGGGAGCTTTCACTGCCAGGAAGGCACCCCCTGCCATAGCTGCACCTCAATTTTTCTAATACGCCTACAACACCTTGCATTAAATATTGCCCATATGTTCCTTAGAACATTTGGCATGGGGTTGTTCATGGTTGTATCTGACAACTGTATACCTCCCTCCTTGGGATCGAGTCCCTGCCAGGGACCTCCTGGGAATAATCTAAGAGTATCAAACTTTGTGTCATGCATGCTCCTGGCCAAGTTAGGAGGTATTCCTTTATACTGAGAAATAAGTTGCCCCTTCCTATAGTTGGAAAGTTGTTTCCTACCAAAGTCAATGATCACAACATTAGCATTTGTTGACCGGGTGCGGCATGTTTGAATCTTTAAAGCAGTGCACTCTTGAACGTTGAAAGAGGAATGTTGAATTCCCCCCTTATTGCCGCCAGCTCTGTCTGCAGCCCTCGAGGGGTAACCGTGTTTGAACACCCACACCGCTCTGCACTCTATGAAGTAGAACAAAAACACAGCAATGGTGAACAATAATATTCTAGTAATTACTTTAATATAGTGCTTAAGCATTACAGTTTTCTATGCCTTTTTCGCACCGATCTCCACATAAAGTTCCCCCTGAACTTCTGACATCCTATATTGATGGGTGAGGATGTATTCTAGTGATAGACTCCTTTCTGTTATACATGTGTCCAGCCAGGAGCCTAACTGGGCCATGAGGGCTGATACCTGTATGCTACATACAGTGATGTAGGCTTACCTGCTAATTTGATCTGTTTTATATGGCCTAATTGATATGGCTTATGTTGTGCGGTCTGAATTAGCTATACTTAACAAAAAGAGGGGGCTGTTGTTTTTGTCCCCTTTGACTGTTGGTATCCACTCAATAACCCAGAAAGCAGCATTATTGGTTTTAATTCAAATTTGGTCCATCCCGGAGAATATTTTTTTGGGGGGTGGCGGGTATTGTACCATTGAGCTTTACATTGCATACTACTGCTGTGAGATCCTTTGAGATGCACGACCTATATTTACTTACAACTTTGGCCCACAATTAAGTGTTTGCCCCCGGCACTACCAACTCTGTAAAATCATCTGTTGAAATTGAAACTTTATCTGTAATGGTCGCAAAAACCCACAGACAACGCCAGTACCACTGACTTGTTCAAACCGCTACATTCTTTGTGCCCTAACCTTTTACTTTGCTTGTAATATGTAAAATGCTTTACCCAGCTTGTGAACAATACCCTTTTTTCCATCTTACTAGACTAGAGTGTCCTCCTGCTATGCTGTGTGCACTTAAATTGCTCTTAGTACCAATTGATCCCTGTTGCACTGGTTCACACTTTTCACTGGGTAGCACCTAATTGTGTTTAGGCTACATGATCTTTCTTTCCTTATGCCCTGTAGCCTAATTGGTTGAGTGTATTTTATTTTTATTTTACTTTTTTAACCTGCAATCTCTGGAGAAAAACTACTTCTGTTTAATGTTTAATTGGCTATTGTGCTTTCACCCTTTTATAACAACCTTGTTAACCCGATGGTCCATATATTAATCATGGGATTACTGTATAAAACCCCATAGAAATCATCTGTTTTACCACCTGTTAAGCAAGCTGTGACTCCTTCCAATGCCTGTATGTGAAACTGGTTATGTTGCATAAACTTCCAACCTTTTCTGATATCCTATATACCTTTTATAGTATATTCTACACCTCCCTCCCCTGGACCTGTGTTACACTGTTGTGGGCCTGCTTGGGAGGGGGAGGGGGGGAGGGATAAGGAGCAGGGAGCACTTTGTTTTCCCCAACTCCCTCCTCCCTCCGGCGTGGTGGCTTTGCACACCTACCCCAGTGAGAAGGCGTGCAAAGGATACTCGACACTATAGCTGAACTAGTATGTTCTTTTTTTTTCTTCTATTAAATATAATCACGTTTTGTGAGTAACTCTGGCCCATGATACAAAATGTTTAGATATTACGACTTTCTGATATGGCTTTGTTTTTTGAGCCGGAAGATTCAGCCTGTGCAAGAGATATTCTTTTTGTTTAACTGCGCCTATGTAAGTTACGATAGAGATCGTGGTACTTGTGATTGAAAATAGGATTGGGATTATCACGTCCAATGCCAATATTCTGGGTCCACCCTACAAGTCTACATATATACTTTTTGCCCTGAGGAAATTCCTTTTACAGGAACGAAACGCGTTGGCTGTTGTCCAGTGTTTTTATGAAGAATATTAAAGAACTTTTTGAAACAAAGTGACCAGTTTGTGACTTCGTCCCTGGTGCTCCCTCCACTTATGCATTGAATTTCGTCTCTGGATTTCCAGTGGGACCAAGCTGCATCAGGTCCCGTTGTTGGCTGGCATAGGACTCTACTCTCTATGGGACTATATGATTGATGTGCTCAGCTTAGAGTCAGCTGTAGGTTCATTTCTTGTAATACAAAATGTGCTTCGAATTGTCGTAATTATTCAATTGTTATTGGGAACCCACACTTTTTGAGGCCTGGGGAAAGCATAGTGGCCTCATATTGTAAGAATCACTCCATCATATAATCACTCCATTATGTAGATGTAGACTCTGTGTAAAAGATAAGCCTTTCCTATCTATATGTCTTCATTTTGCATATGTATTTATTTATACTCCCTTCTGTATTGCAGTTGGCCTGAAACTTTGACGGTGTGCAGGCAAACTCGACCAGACGTCTCACGTTGGTGCCTTGAGTTTGGGAAGCACAAGTATTTAATCCATAAAATTGACATTTGCTGTTGCTTACATTTCCATGTATTCATTTATTTCTTTATTTTTTATCCTTTGATCCTAAAATATTTCACCCAAAACTCACTCCAACCACCTCAGCTCCCTCCTGTGCCATCACATTATCGTATGTCGAGGTGAACTGGTGCTAGAGCAGCACCTATGCCTTTGCAACTGGGCACCCCCATGCACCAGAGAAAGGGGCCCCATTGTAAAGCGAGGTATACTGGTGGTACCTTGCACCTAACCAACTGCAGTGAGCTACTAAGTGATGTCCAAGGGAATAAAATAACGAGACCTTGTCACTGTGGACTTTTCCATAAGTGGTAGGTCCCTACCTACACTTACTAATAATCCCCCTTCTAAGGACATGCGCGCCTGCGTGCCATCAAAGACTCACTCCAACTACCCCAGTTCCTTCCAACTGCGGTGTGCCCTTATTGCACGTTCCCATCTGTTAAAGGGAACTGCATCTATGCCTGGAATCGGGCAGTGTACCCAAAATGTGCTGGACAAGGGCACTTTACTGGTAGCACCTCACAGCAAATCATCTGACAGTCTGTGAATGACCTGATAATGGCAAAAAATCCCTGTAATGTTTGGGAAGAAAACCTTGGTTCTTTAGGCACCTGGATATCAAGTTTTCTTACTCCCAAAATCACAGGATATCATGCCAACTCTGCGACTGGAAACCATGTTCCCCTGTTCCCAAATTTGGCCGCCCTGACGGTTACCCCCCTTCCTGTCTGTTAACCTGCCATCTCACGCCCGTTATACATTGCCGCCTAGCCAACGATCAGTACACCAGACTCCAGTAAGGTGCCTGTCTTCAACTGGAGCCTTTTTCTGTTTTGTTAAAGTGAACACCTTTTCCCCTTGTGTGAACACCTCCCAAAAGGGGAAACATCCGGTGTGACTCAGAAAAACCATCCGCAGAGTTAAAGCCCAACATTATCCCTCTAGTTCACGGGTACTCATAGTACGGCCCGCGGGCCAGGGGCGGCCCGGCAAGCCTTCCCTGGCGGCCCGCTGACCTTCCAAACATCGTACCCGTGTTGTATTTTTTTAAAAAAAGGAAATTTTGTCTTCAAACACTGCTGGTTTCTGCAGCGCGAGTCTAAGAGACTCTGCTGCTCTGTGGGGGCCGGCCGCCGGGTGATTCCAATGATAGTGGAGCTGCAGGGGCCTAAGAAGAGGTTAAGTACAGCAAGGCCTCATTAACATACAAATGGTCTTTCTAAAGACCTGTGAGGTGCTCGGGTGGGGCTGTGTGTGCCAGGAGGCTGCGTCAGCCCAGGCTGACACACGCAGGGTGAGGTGAAGAGGGTGACAGAGGGAGGTAGTGGAACTTCCCACGTGGCATAAACTAAAGGCCCACTTTGCATTTCTACAGACGTTTTACATCGGGTATCCCAACAGAGGAAGCAAAATCATTTTTAGAAAGAAGATTGCAAGAGCACTAGGGGTGTCATGGCCCGTTGTACTAATTCAGTCTTAACTTCCACGTGTTATATTATTTGAGAAACCTCAAAATGAGACGTGTTTGACAAAATCATTGATTATGTTTATACATTTGTAAAAGAATGTATGATTGTTTGACTGCGGTCTCAGAGAGGTAAAGAGTCAGCACTGGTAAATAAAAACTGTGCAGGAACATGCTGGCCATCATTGTACTGGCATATGATGATGAGTGTGTGCATTTATGATGAGGCTTGACGTGTCGGCATTCGCAGGTGTGTGTATGGATATGTTTGTGGGTGTAT
Source organism: Lissotriton vulgaris (assembly GCF_964263255.1). Lineage (NCBI taxonomy): Eukaryota > Metazoa > Chordata > Amphibia > Caudata > Salamandridae > Lissotriton > Lissotriton vulgaris. Next base: position 1,179,461,717 of record NC_141685.1, on the reverse strand, counting down.
GAAAGTCGTTGTCTGAAGGGTGGGAGAGGGCGTATACTTGTGGCTAGTAGCACATAATGGAACCTGAGTGGTCATATATAAGTTTTAGTGGGCGGCTGTACGAGGGTGGGTGTGCTATCCAGAGATGTTAGGTGGACACATCTACAGTGAGTGTGATGGCATACTATAGTAGTGTGTTGGCATATGATGAAGTTATTCATGTTTTATATTGTGTTGTGTGCTACATTTTGTTTGAAAAAGTGGGTAACATAGCAAGACTGTATTGAAGTTGTGAGAGGTAAGGTTGACTGAGTATGACAGAACTGTGATATAAAGCAAAGGTAGAACCGTAACTCAATAATTTCATCACTTCTTACATTTTAAGAAGACACTACTGTTAACATATTAGCTACCTTTAACTCCCTTCTGACTTTACTTTTTTCTGTGAATCTAGGAATTTTTTGTGCATATTGTTTCACTTTTGTGTGCTGGGTTACAATATTACTTTTGTGCACGTATGACCTTGTGTAGTTTTCATATATATGGTAGTGGGTGCTTTTGTGTATGTTGGTGGTTGTGTGGATGTATGAGGGTGGGTGTGGGGACTTATGTTGTTACACATGTTTGTGTATGATGGTGGGTGAACTGGCGCAGGTTAGTTGTGTGGAGGCATGGTCCTTTTGGTGGCATATCATGGTGGTTGTGTTGACATATGATGGTTGTTGGACAGGCCACGTGAAGGGCTTGCTCCCTCCCCGCATGACAGGGCCCGAGCCCCGGCCCTCCAGGTGTTACCCACAGAAGCAACCCGCACCCCGTCTCATACGGGACTCCTGCCCCCGGACATCTCTGCATCATGGGGCCGAATCACTACCGGCTCCCTCGCCGGCCCGGCCGCCATCTTGGACACTGCACCACGAGGCCGCGTGGCCTCAGATCGACCCTAAACCCTGGGCCTGACCAGGCCCCGACATCCCGGCACCACAATCCACCCAGGAGGTGAACGGCCCACTTGGCAGGTCAATGGGAGAAAGAAGTGTCGATGGCTCTCCCCCGCCAGGTGCCGATCGCCCCCAGCTCCCCCGGGCGCTGGCTCCACCCCCCTGCTGGGTGTCTGGACTCCCTCATCCCGGACCTCCCGTCCTCCAAGTGCGAGGGTCCGGACATCAAAGGGCGCCAGACCTATAACTGGGGCAGCTCCAGAGCAGGAAGGCAGTTGTATCCTGGAGTCGAGAGACGCAGTGAAGAACTCATCCTTGACGGACTACTGGCGCTGCCGTAGTCCTGCCTTGCGAACTATTGTCTTGCCTGCTGGCGCTGCCGCAACCTTCTGAAACCTTCATCCTCGTCGGGACCTGCTGGCGCTGCCGCGGACCGTTGTAACCACCACCTTCACCGGGACCTGCTGGCGCCGCCGCGGACCGTCGCTACCTTCGATCATCTCGGGACCTGCTGGCTCCGCCGCGGCCCGACCATCTAGAACGCCGAGCTCGAGGATTGTGAGCTATCCATCTTATCATCGCATCTACCAGATTGGTAACAAGACTGTCCCGCTACCCCCTTTTCCCATCCCAGAGACTAGAACCGAGGGGACCCCTGAGTCCAGACCTCCTTGTACCATTCTACCGTACTTAAAGATTGCTTATAAAGAACGTTAAACCTTATCTTTGTGTGGTGTACATCTGTGGGGGGGAAGTTACTCGTCTGTACGATCGCTGGAGACGGCTCTCCCCGGAGACCTCTCCCCTTGTCCTCGGCCGACCCTCCAGGTCCGTCTAACATTGGTGGCCAGCGGCGCGATCCGAATCAACGCGTAATCGTACAGAGAGTAGCTCACCCCACGACGAAACCACAATGACAACCAAAGAAAGCGGATCCACCGAGAAATTCCAGATGGAGAAATTGGAAGAATACAGCCATCGTGAGTTGAAACAATTCTGCATTGAACTAGGCATCGCTACCACCGGTCTGAGTACTAAAGACGATTTCAAGCACGCCATTGAGTCGTGGGCAGAAACCGGGGCCGTCAGACCCCCGGACCAAAACGTTGCAGCATCAGAGAGGAACACCACGGCTCCCGAGGAGCGAAGAACGGGTCTCTCGCAGGAAGAGATCCAAGAGAGAGAAAAAAACAGACTACATGAGTTAGAAATGGCCCGGCTCAAAATGGACGGTGAACTCAAATTAGCCGAACAAAAACTGAACCTAGAACATCTGCGGCTCCGAGAAGAACGGGAAGAAAAACAGAGACAAAGAGAACTCGAAGAAAAGAGACTAGCGTATGAACACGAGCGCAAACTAGCAGAAATAGACTTACGTAAGCAGAACAAAGAACTGGGGGTGCCCGAGCAACCACGCACCCCAGGAGCGACAGAAAAGAAAGTACACATCCCCAAGGATGTCGTTCGAGAGTATTTCCGAGATGACGACATACAATAGTGGTTCAAGGCCTACGAGATCGCCATGACCTCCCACCGGATCGATCGAAGTGACTGGGGAGCCGGTCTATGGGGGAGGTTCGTCAATGAGGGCCGCGATGCCCTGCTACAGCTCCCAGACCACCTGATGACCTCCTATGACCACATGAAGGCTGCCCTCCTCACCCGATATGGGCTCACACCCGAAATGTACCACCAGAGGTTCCGAGACTGCACCCGGATCCCGGGTACAACTTGGGTGGAGTATGTAAACTATTTCAGCCGAGCCTTCGAGGGTTGGATCAAGGGAAGCCATGTAACGACCTACGAGCAACTTTTTAATCTCATGGTGTGGGAGCACCTCTCTAACAACTGCTTCGTCGAGCTCAGGCAGCACCTCCTCGACAGTAAATTGACTGATCCACGGCAGCTCGCCGCCGAGGCTGACCAGTGGGAGATCACCCGAGTAGGCCGGAATGGGCCGCACGAACAGAACCGGAACAACCAAGGTCAGCACCGTCCCCGAGGAGGAGGAGGCCAGGGACGAGGAAGAGACACCGCCCCGGCCTCTCCCGCTGCCACCACCCCGTCCCCGGCCAACCGGGGCAACCCCCCGGCGCGCCCGGGGTACAGAGCCAATGTCACGTGTCACCGATGCCAGCGAGTCGGCCACTACGCAAATGACCCGAACTGTCCACAGAACCAGACTCCGAGACCCCGCCAGATGGCTGCCACCGCCCTGGGGGAAGAACAAATCTCCGAAGAACAAGAGGAGTGCGAGCAAGAACACCAGGAGTGGGAACCAGCCGCCATGGTTCTAGCGTGCCTAGGGGGAAGAGACCTGGTCCCGCGGGCTCCCCTACCCGCCAACACCAGAAAATATAGTCAGTGGGTGAACATTAATGGGCGCAGGGCCGAAGCCCTACGTGACACAGGGGCCAGTGTGACAGCCGTCCGCTGTCACCTGGTGACCCCAGAACAGATCCTGCCGAACATTCTCTGCCCTGTCCGTTCAGCCGACAATTCGGAGAGTCTATGTCGGATGGCCTGCGTCCCCTTCGAATGGGGAGGAGTCTCCGGCATGTTGAAGGTGACGGTCCGAGATGATGCCCCCGTGGACTGTCTCCTGGGGAATGATCTTGAGAGTTCCCCGTGGGCCGCCGTAGAGAGAAGAGAGCACCTGGGGATGTTGGGCCTCCCGGACTGGGCGTGCGTAACCACCCGGTCCATGGCTGCCCGTACCATCCCCCGACCCGAAGAACCTGAATGGCCAGCACCTCCTCCCCCGGTCGCTCCAGTAGAAGACATCGACCGTGCCGACCCCCCAGAGCAAACCCCCGAAGGGCTCGCTCAGCTCCAGGACCTTCCCGACCTGGCTCAGTGGCGTCAGGAAGGGGGGCCCACCCAGGAACAGTTCCGTCAAGAGCAGAAGACCTGTCCCTCCCTCGAGGGACTCCGCCAGCAAGCCCTCGCCCAGAGCGCGGGGGATACCTCTGGAGCCCATTGGATCTATTGGGACAACGACCTGTTGTACAGTGAACAGAGAATCGCGGAGTTAGGGGCCAGTCGAGTGTTAGTGGTGCCCCTCCGCTTTAGAGACTTCTTGCTAAACTTGGCCCACGATGTCCCCCTGGCTGGTCACCTGGGTCAGGACAAAACCTACAGTCGCCTAGTGACCCACTTTTTCTGGCCCAAGATGAGAAACGACGTACTCAACCACTGCCGGTCCTGCCCCACGTGCCAGGCCAGCGGGAAGAGCGGCCGCAAACTTAAAGCACCTCTGCAACCTTTCCCAGTTGTCACCACCCGTTCGAGAGGGTGGGAATAGACATTGTGGGGCCCCTGGACCCCCGTACAGCACAAGGACATCGGTTCATCCTGGTACTGGTGGACCACGCCACCCGCTACCCCGAGGCTGTTCCCCTGCGAACTGTGACAGCCCGGTGGTCGGCCGGGCCTTGATGGGGATCTTCTCCCGGGTGGGCTTTCCCCGAGAAGTCGTCAGCGACCGAGGCACAAACTTTATTTCAAAATATATGAAATCCCTCTGGCAACAGTGCGGGGTCACCTACCGATTCACGACCCCCTATCACCCTCAAGGAAACGGCCTAGTCGAGCGGTTCAACCGCACGCTCAAAGGGATGATTGGGGGGTTGGAAGAGCCCCTCCATCGCCAGTGGGATGTGCTACTGCCGTGCCTCCTCTTTGCATATCGAGAAGTCCCCCAGAAGTCCCTCGGCTTCAGCCTGTTCGAACTCTTATACGGACACCCTGTGCGAGGGCCCCTCAGCCTAGTCAAAGAAGGTTGGGAGATGCCCCCCCTAAAGACCCCTCCAGATGTCTTCAAGTACCTCCTGACCCTACGCAATCAGACCAGGCGATTCAGAGAAATGGCAAAAGCGAACCTTGAGGCCAGTCAGGAGGACATGAAAAAGTGGTACGATCAAAATGCCTCCTCCATCGATTTCGAACCTGGCCAACAAGTGTGGGTGATGTCCCCCACCGAACCATGCGCCTTGCAGGACAAGTGGACGGGGCCCTTCAAAGTGGTCGAGCGCAAGAGCCCGTCACCTATCTCATCGATATGGAATCTTCACGGAACCCCCTCCGGGTCCTCCACGCCAATAGACTCAAACCCCACTTTGTGCGCTCGGAGCTCAGCCTCCTGATGGCTACAGACAGCGGAGCCGAAGAAGACTCCGAACCCCTCCCTGATCTCCTAAAGACTCGGGAGAAAGATGGTTCCGTGGACGGGGTCCGACTCTCAGAGGCCCTCATCCCGGAACAGCGCCAAGGCTGCCGAGACCTCCTGCTGCAGTTTGCAACTCTGTTTTCCCTCACTCCAGGGGTCACCCCCTGGTGCTTGCACGACGTGGACACTGGGGACAGTCCCCCTATCCGACATCGGGCCTACCGCGTACCAGATCGGGTACGGGCCTGCATCCAAGAGGAGGTGTCCAAGATGCTCACGCTCGGGGTCATCGAGCCCTCAAACAGCCCCTGGGCCAGCCCAGTGGTACTGGTCCCCAAAGCTGCCGCCCCCGGCACCACTCCCGAGCTCCGATTCTGCGTCGACTACCGGGGCTTGAACGCTGTCACCAGAACGGACGCTCATCCCATCCCCCGAGCGGATGAACTGATCGACCGCATGGGAGCTGCCCGCTACCTCAGCATCATCGACCTGACAGCGGGCTACTGGCAGATCGGTCTCACACCCCGGGCCCAAGAACGATCCGCCTTTTCCACCCCTGATGGCCACTACCATCTCAAGGTCATGCCATTCGGCATGAAGAATGCCCCAGCTACTTTTCAGCGACTAGTGAACCAGGTCTTGGCGGGACTCGAGGAATTCAGCGCCGCCTACCTGGACGATATCGCTGTGTACAGCCGCCACTGGTCCGACCACCTCCACCACCTCCGAGAGGTCCTGCAGGCCCTCCAACGAGCCGGCCTCACGATCAAGGCCAGCAAATGCCAAATTGGTCAGGGGTCCGTGACCTATCTCGGGCACCAGGTGGGAAGCGGCCTGGTGGCCCCTCTTCAACTCAAGATCGCTGCCATCCAGTCCTGGCAGCCCCCCATCACACAGACCGAGGTCCGCGCCTTCTTGGGGCTCACAGGCTACTACCGGCGGTTCGTGAGGGACTATGGCAGCATTGTGGGGCCCCTCACGGAACTCACGTCCAAAAACCACCCAAAGAAGGTCAACTGGACCCCAGACTGTCAAGCGGCCTTCGAGAAGCTGAAGGCCGCCATGTGCTCTGCCCCTGTGCTCCAGGCCCCCGACTACAGTCGGGAATTCATCGTCCAAACGGATGCCTCCGACCATGGCATTGGGGCAGTCCTTTCCCAGTTAAACCCCGAAGGACTTGACCAACCAGTGGCCTTCATCAGCAGACGTCTCCTGGCCGAGAGCAACGCTGGAGCACCATCGAGAGGGAGGCCTTCGCAGTGGTGTGGGCCCTCAAAAAGCTCTGGCCTTATCTCTTCGGTACCCACTTCCGGGTGCAGACAGATCATCGGCCCCTGCAGTGGCTAATGCAGATGCGGGGGAAAACCCAAAACTATTGCGTTGGTCCATCTCCCTGCAGGGGATGGACTTCACTGTGGAGCATCGACCTGGGCAAGACCACGCCAAAGCAGATGGCCTGTCACGCTTTTTCCGCCTCGACGAGGAGAGTCCCCAAGAGGATTGGTGACTCTCCCCGCCTTCAGCTGGGGGGGACGCATGTTGGACAGGCCACGTGAAGGGCTTGCTCCCTCCCCGCATGACAGGGCCCGAGCCCCGGCCCTCCAGGTGTTACCCACAGAAGCAACCCGCACCCCGTCTCATACGGGACTCCTGCCCCCGGACATCTCTGCATCATGGGGCCGAATCACTACCGGCTCCCTCGCCGGCCCGGCCGCCATCTTGGACACTGCACCACGAGGCCGCGTGGCCTCAGATCGACCCTAAACCCTGGGCCTGGCCAGGCCACGACATCCCGGTACCACAATCCACCCAGGAGGTGAACGGCCCACTTGGCAGGTCAATGGGAGAAAGAAGTGTCGATGGCTCTCCGCCGCCAGGTGCCGATCGCCCCCAGCTCCCCCGGGCGCTGGCTCCACCCCCCCTGCTGGGTGTCTGGACTCCCTCATCCCGGACCTCCCGACCTCCAAGTGCGAGGGTCCGGACATCAAAGGGCGCCAGACCTATAACTGGGGCAGCTCCAGAGCAGGAAGGCAGTTGTATCCTGGAGTCGAGAGACGCAGTGAAGAACTCATCCTTGACGGACTACTGGCGCTGCCGTAGTCCTGCCTTGCGAACTATTGTCTTGCCTGCTGGCGCTGCCGCAACCTTCTGAAACCTTCATCCTCGTCGGGACCTGCTGGCGCTGCCGCGGACCGTTGTAACCACCACCTTCACCGGGACCTGCTGGCGCCGCCGCGGACCGTCGCTACCTTCGATCATCTCGGGACCTGCTGGCTCCGCCGCGGCCCGACCATCTAGAACGCCGAGCTCGAGGATTGTGAGCTATCCATCTTATCATCGCATCTACCAGATTGGTAACAAGACTGTCCCGCTACCCCCTTTTCCCATCCCAGAGACTAGAACCGAGGGGACCCCTGAGTCCAGACCTCCTTGTACCATTCTATCGTACTTAAAGATTGCTTATAAAGAACGTTAAACCTTATCTTTGTGTGGTGTACATCTGTGGGGGGGGAGTTACTCGTCTGTATGATCGCTGGAGACGGCTCTCCCCGGAGACCTCTCCCCTTGTCCTCGGCCGACCCTCCAGGTCCGTCTAACAATGGTGGGCGTGTTGCTGTTTGATGTAGTTGTGTGGATGTCTGGTGATCGATGTTTAGTCTTATGATGTTCAGGTATTTCTTGGCATGGCTGAGTTTTATACTAGAGTTAGACCTAATTTTGTGAGCAGTTCTTGTGCCATTTGCAACCTGCTTAGATAAAAGGCAGGAAAGCCTTCAACACCAGGTGAGTGGCTCACAGCTCCAACAGATTGATGTAAGCTGGGTTTTCTCTTCAAACCAGAGTTGTCTGATCGCCACCTTCCCCAGATGATCTCCCCAATTGAGTAGTGATGCATCTGTCACCACAATCAGCTCTGGATGGGGAAAAGAGGGAATCTGCCACCCAATGAGTTGTGTTTGAGGAGCCACCACTGCAGATCAGCAATCCCTTCCAAAATTAGAATGTAGTCTTCCAAATTACCACAGTGGTGGAGCCGATTGCACTTCAACTTACATTGCACAGCTGGTATGTGCCACCTGCCGCAGCTGACCTGGAAAATGCAGGAGGCTAAGAGACCAGAAAGCTTAAGAACTGCTCTGCACAGGCTGACACACGCAGGGTGAGGTGAAGAGGGTGACAGAGGGAGGTAGTGGGACAGAGGGAGAGGGAGGGAGGGAAAGGAGACAGAAACATCGGGGCTTGTTCCATTAAATATGAGCTAATGAAAACAGTTTAACATAGTTACTTTAGGTACATATACACCACCTATTTGTATCTCGCCTGCTGTCTCTAATGTAGTCATCAAGTGTTTATTTAATGACAGCGCTTATATCCAGATTACTTTACTCGCACAGTGTGTGTGACAACTTCATCTTGTCAGACCTGGCACCTTGTTTGTTTACCATGTCAATTGTGCTCCACAGACTTGTGTTATTTTCTTTATATTTGTATTGACTTAGTAGGACCATCAAGCTAAATTGGCCGGTCAGTTCTATCTTAATTACAGTCATCAAATAGCATGTGCTTATCAAGAGCAGCAGCAAGTGCAGAATCCAGGAACACCGTCTGATGTTCAAATCCAAAAGGTTTCTGAGTTACATAGACGCATTCCAAACTTGCCTGCAGTCAGTGCATGTTGTAGCGCTGGTGCTTCCGTTCGAGTAATGCAGTGCAGGAGTATTGGGACCACTCAGTCCAATGCAGGTAAGCAATTGAAGCTGCCAAAGTATTACGGTCCTACAGACAAGCAGCGCTAGTGCTTAGGGCAGTGTCTTTAGAAACCACATTGTTTTAAAAACAGGCAACGTTTCTCAGTCCCGGCGTCGCAATGAACAAGATGATGGCGCTCCCTTTTAAGGGAAATATGTTAATGGCAGCCCTTCACAGATAAATGTGCTGGGGCACTGGGAGGGAGGAAAAGGGAGGGAGACAGAGGGAGAGGGAGGGAAAGGAAGAGGGAGGGAGACAGAAAGAGGGAGGGAGACAGACAGAGGGAGGGAGGGAGACAGACAGATGGAGGGAGACAGACAGTGAGAGGGGGAGGGAGGGAGGGAGAGGGAGACAGAGGGGGGGGACAGAGGGAGGGTGACAAACAGTGGGAGGGAGACAGAAAGAGGGAGACAGACAGAGGGAGGGAGGGAGGCAGACAGGGAGACAGAGGGAGACAGACAGTGGGAGGGAGACAGAAAGAGGGAGACAGATAGAGGGAGGAGGGAGACACATGGAGGGAGACAGATGGAGGGAGAAGGGAGACAGAGAGAGGGAGGGAGGGAGTGGGAGACAGAGGGAGGGTGACAGACCGTGGGAGGGAGACAGAAAGAGGGAGACAGAAAGAGGGAGAAGGGAGACAGACGGAGGGAGACAGATGGAGGGAGAAGGGATACAGATGGAGGGAGAAGGGAGACTGAGAGAGGGAGACAGAGGGAAGGAGACAGAGGGAAGGAGACAGAGGGAGGGAGACAGGCATATGGAGACAGAGGGAGGGAGACAGAGAGAGGGAGACAGGGAAGAAGACAGAGGGAGGGAGACAGAGGGTGACAGAGGGAGACAGACAGATGGAGAGAGGGAGACAGACAGATGGAGGGAGGGAGAGGGAGACAGACAGATGGAGGGAGGAATAGGGAGACGGAGGGAGGGGGGGAGACAGAGAGAGGGGGAGGGAGGGAGACCGAGAGAGGGGGAGGGTGGGAGACAGAGAGAGAAATAGGGAGACAGAGAGAGAGGGAGACAGAGAGAGGGAGACAGAGAGAGGGAGACAGAGACAGACAGAGGGAGAGGGAGAGGGAAGGAGTGAGACAGTCACTCTATCTGTCTATCTATCTATCTATCTATCTATCTATCTATCTATCTATCTATCTATCTATCTATCTATCTATCTATCTATCTATCTGTTGGACGTGGCCCATCTGGCAGGTCCGCCCCTGAAGTTTTTATGGTATATGTAACCTGGGGATGGTGATTTCCCCTCTGAGTGAGTGTGAGGAGAGAGCGACCTACCCTTCCATAGGAATGCATGGGGAATGGATGAGTCCTCGGTAGTTCCCGATGCGTAGGGTGTGCAGGGTCAAGTCTGGTATGTATGAACTCGTGAGATCGAATGCTGCGCAACGGTATATGAGGTATGAGTGTGTCTAGTGTAGAAGTCCCCCCTTTTGGAAGTTGGCATATTTGTGGAATATGTGCCTGGCGTATGATTGGCCGGGGCTGGCTGGTGAGCCTGGCTCCCAGGATCTGGGAGGGTCTGCCCCGGTGGTGAATGGAGTGTTTAGCATACTGATGTGAGGGGAGGAGTGAGCCTGGGTCTGCTTGTGGATTGACTGTCTGGTTTGAGTGTCATGAATGAGGCTGGGTTTTCCCCAGACAATGCTGGCTCCACCCCCTGGGGTGCGGCTGATGTTCCTAGCCGGGCCAGTGTAAAGAATCCCCCCATAACCAGTTCCAGCTGGTTCTCCCCCTGCCTGCCCCTTCAGACCAAGAATGTGTGTATAAAAAGAGTGCTGTGACACTCTGGACTTGTTCTTGTTCTCAACTTGAATCTACCAGGGGCTGCTGCTGCTTGGGCTCAGGGTTGGCTTGCCTCCCTGAGCCCTGCCCTACTCCTGGACTGCTGATGGCCTTTTCCCTGCCAGGAGCTGCTGTGCTCCCCCTGAGTTCCTGGACTCTTTGCTGGACCTTGCTGTCTCTCTGACCTGTGGGGCTTAAGGACACTGTATCCCCGCTACCTGCACTGGGAGCGCTGGTTCGGACCGGCGAGCGCGTGGGAGCATGTCATCTTGACCTAGCGCTTGGGGTAGCGCCTTATTCTTCTTTCCCCGACGGTCCATGCCGCTACTTGCTGATCATACCCCCCTGACAGGTGCCTACCCTGCACAGGGACTCTGCGCTGTGCCCATCGAGTGCCCACCTCGATTTCCGTCCCTTCTACCCCGAACCGGTGCCCACCCGGCATTGCTCCGAGATCGTCACCGCCGCTGCCGGATTCCGCCTGTGAGGCCCGGCGCCCGCCTCCCTATCCAGGGCCGCGCTGCCATTGGCGGCCCCGGAGAAAGCAGGCTGCCTGCTCATTGGTCCCGGCCGCCGGGACTCCGGCGACGTCATTGCTGGGCCGCGCAGGGATTGGCCCGGCCCGGAGGGCTTCCCCAGGCGCCCCCGGCAGTCTATCGATCTTCCCGAGGGAGGAGCGCTGCCATCGACGCGCCGAGGAGCCTCGAGGAGAGGAGCTGAGACCCCGTAGAGCTGCCGCCTCTAACAGCCGGTGAGTGCGGACGCTCCTCTGCCCGGGGGAGTGCTGTGGGTCCGCGAGGCCTCCTCCCTGGGTCCCAGAGTCCGGAAGGACTCCCACGATGCTCCGCATACGGCTCCTCCTTCCTTGAGCCCCTGAGAGGCTCCCTCTTGGCCCCCCTTACCTCTGAGCCCGGCGAGGCTCCCCCTTGGGCCCCCCTTACCTCTGAGCCCGGCGAGGCTCCCCCTTTGGCCCCCTTTACCTCCGAGCCCGGCGAGGCTCCGCCTTGGGCCCCCTTCATCTCTCGAGCCCTGCGAGGCTCCACCTGTGGCCCCCCCTCAACCCCAGAGCCCGAGAGGCTCCACCGTGCCAATGCCCCCTCGTTCTCGAGCCCGAGTGGCTCCACCAGTTGGCACTCCTTGTCCCCAGGGTCGGCGAGGCCCACACGATGTTCCCCAGTTACCCAGCACTTAGTGGGCAACTGCTACGTTTAGGTTTGCCCCGGGCTCCCTGCCATGAACATCGAGACTTCTGGGCCCCTTGCCCCAGAAAGGCCCGCTGGCCTGTGGATGGCTATGGACTAAGACTAAGGTGATCCCTACAAGTATTCTATGTTGCACCTCTACCGGTGCTCCTGTATGTTGTGTACCTTGACCTCCTTCACCCCCCTCTGAATGCCAGATGTCCCCTGTATGTGATTCCTGGCAGTGGTCCCTTGGCCCTGTGCTGTACCTTCTTCCCTGTAGCCCCTGCCCGTGCCCCTGGCACCTTGTACAATATATGTTCCTATGTGTCCTGCTTAATACAAAGACTATTTTTATATATATATCTGGTGTGGAGTTCCTTTTGTGGGAGGCCGGGGATGTTGTTGTTGGTGGGTGCGTGCGCAAATGCTTCACATGTCCTCCGAGATAGGCCTGGCTGCCCGCGCCGCGTTACCCAGAGGGCGAGCAGGGGTCGACTTTTCATAGGAGTGGCGGTCTCTGACTGGCTGTGGCGCAAGCCCTGGCCGGCCGGGGGTCCCATTTCCTACACTGGTGGCTAGCGGTGGGATCCGGACTTGTGTTTGCGCAGTACCACAATGATAACTGGCCTCCCTACAAAACTCTGTATTGTAAATGGTCGCAAAGAAAAGAGATTATTGTTTTAAGAGTTTACGTAAATGTCCGTCCTATGAAAGATGTGTTCTGGTTAGATGGCCTTAGCTAGGGAGGGTAGATCAACTCCCTAGTACAATGTGTTTTCTGGAACTCACCGGAAGGGTGGGATCCAGTGGTGGCAGCATAATTAGGTTCAATGTATATGGTCCCTGTCCATTCCTTAGAATAATGGTACCTGTGCCACATAGGGTCAGGTCAGGTTGCTAAAAATGTCTGTGAAAAATGTTAAAGATTGTTAGAAATACCCGTCCTGTGGAAAGTTTTAAGGGTTACTTAAATATCTGTTCTGTAGAAAAAAATGTACATGTATGCTGAGAGTTAGGTGTCCCTAGCTTGGGAGGGTAAATCATCTCCCTAGTGTAATATGGTTTTCTGGATTCACCAGAAGGGTAGGATCCAGTGGTGGTTGCAAAATTGTGTTCAAATATGTATGGTCCTTGTCCCTGCCCTAGAGTAATGGTACCTGTTGCCCGAGGGTCAGGTTGAGGAATCAGGGGCGGTGGAAAACTGTCCTACCAGACTAGGGAACGGTATGTGCATGAATGTTGAGGTATGCTGAGTAATGGAGTATAAGTTCTCTGGGATGGGGAGCTTGCTGAATCAACGTTAATCTTGTCCTTCCTTATCCTGATGAATGTGTTGGAGGCATCATGAGTTCCGTGCACCGCTGAATGTGGTTGATGCGTCAGGTGTCCCCCCCCCCCCTTTTTGCCCTGCTAATTGTGTTTGATGCATCATGCGTTCCGTACCCCGCTGAATGTGGTTTAGGCGTCAGGTGTCGCCCTGGCTGAATTTATGTTAAGTTGTATCCCGGACAAGGAAGACCTGCTGGCTCGGCCGCGGCTTGCCTTGGGGAGAGCTGAACCTTGAGACCTGCTGGCGCTGCTGCAGCTCGTTTTGTTAAAGTTATGGTAGTTGTATCCCGGACAAGGAAGACCTGCTGGCTCGGCCGCGGCTTGCCTTGGGGAGAGCTGAACCTTGAGACCGGCTAGTACTGCCGCGGCTCGTTTTGTTGAATTCATGTTAGTTGTATCCCAGACAAGGAAGACCTGCTGGCTCGGCCGCGGCTTGCCTTGGGGAGAGCTGAACCTTGAGACCGGCTAGTACTGCCGCGGCTCGTTTTGTTGAATTTATGTTGAGTTGTATCCCGGACAAGGAAGACCTGCTGGCTCGGCCGCGGCTTGCCTTGGGGAGAGCTGAACGCTTAGTTCCCAGGTGGAAGACCAGTGGAGGGAGGAAGTTCCAAGACTGTTAGGAAAGTGTGTTCTGAGGGTGTTTCTCCTGGGAGAACGCGGAACCTCAGAAGTAGAGGTAGGGTGGGGCATTCTTGCCCGTGACCTCTGGCAAGCCTGAGGGTGTGGACCCTAGGTGGAAGGAACAGTGGTAGTCGTGGCTACCCTGAGAAAGGGAGTGGAGAAGGGCTATTGTGGGCCCGGGGTTACCACCCCCCACTTCGGATTTGCAGGGACCAGTGGTATCTGGGTGGCCTAGGGCCTGGTCCTAGTCACGGACAACTAAGGCGTGCCAGGGGGGTAGCCTGGTTGGACCTATGTCTTTATTATTTTTTATTTTTTTATTTTTCTTAATTTTTAGCCTGTGTGTGTCTATCGGCCCCGGTAGGCGTCGAACTGGAGGGTGGCTCGGTAGCGCGAGCCACGTCCATGTTCTATCGCCCTGCAGCAGGGAAGTCCATCACGGTAGTGATTGGTCTACCCTGCGTTTGGGCTGGGAGGGGCATGTGTTGGACGTGGCCCATCTGGCAGGTCCGCCCCTGAAGTTTTTATGGTATATGTAACCTGGGGATGGTGATTTCCCCTCTGAGTGAGTGTGAGGAGAGAGCGACCTACCCTTCCATAGGAATGCATGGGGAATGGATGAGTCCTCGGTAGTTCCCGATGCGTAGGGTGTGCAGGGTCAAGTCTGGTATGTATGAACTCGTGAGATCGAATGCTGCGCAACGGTATATGAGGTATGAGTGTGTCTAGTGTAGAAGTCCCCCCTTTTGGAAGTTGGCATATTTGTGGAATATGTGCCTGGCGTATGATTGGCCGGGGCTGGCTGGTGAGCCTGGCTCCCAGGATCTGGGAGAGTCTGCCCCGGTGGTGAATGGAGTGTTTAGCATACTGATGTGAGGGGAGGAGTGAGCCTGGGTCTGCTTGTGGATTGACTGTCTGGTTTGAGTGTCATGAATGAGGCTGGGTTTTCCCCAGACAATGCTGGCTCCACCCCCTGGGGTGCGGCTGATGTTCCTAGCCTGGCCAGTGTAAAGAATCCCCCCATAACCAGTTCCAGCTGGTTCTCCCCCTGCCTGCCCCTTCAGACCAAGAATGTGTGTATAAAAAGGGTGCTGTGACACTCTGGACTTGTTCTTGTTCTCAACTTGAATCTACCAGGGGCTGCTGCTGCTTGGGCTCAGGGTTGGCTTGCCTCCCTGAGCCCTGCCCTACTCCTGGACTGCTGATGGCCTTTTCCCTGCCAGGAGCTGCTGTGCTCCCCCTGAGTTCCCGGACTCTTTGCTGGACCTTGCTGTCTCTCTGACCTGTGGGGCTTAAGGACACTGTATCCCCGCTACCTGCACTGGGAGCGCTGGTTCGGACCGGCGAGCGCGTGGGAGCATGTCATCTTGACCTAGCGCTTGGGGTAGCGCCTTATTCTTCTTTCCCCGACGGTCCATGCCGCTACTTGCTGATCATACCCCCCTGACAGGTGCCTACCCTGCACAGGGACTCTGCGCTGTGCCCATCGAGTGCCCACCTCGATTTCCGTCCCTTCTACCCCGAACCGGTGCCCACCCGGCATTGCTCCGAGATCGTCACCGCCGCTGCCGGATTCCGCCTGTGAGGCCCGGCGCCCGCCTCCCTATCCAGGGCCGCGCTGCCATTGGCGGCCCCGGAGAAAGCAGGCTGCCTGCTCATTGGTCCCGGCCGCCGGGACTCCGGCGACGTCATTGCTGGGCCGCGCAGGGATTGGCCCGGCCCGGAGGGCTTCCCCAGGCGCCCCCGGCAGTCTATCGATCTTCCCGAGGGAGGAGCGCTGCCATCGACGCGCCGAGGAGCCTCGAGGAGAGGAGCTGAGACCCCGTAGAGCTGCCGCCTCTAACCGCCGGTGAGTGCGGACGCTCCTCTGCCCGGGGGAGGGCTGTGGGTCCGCGAGGCCTCCTCCCTGGGTCCCAGAGTCCGGAAGGACTCCCACGATGCTCCGCATACGGCTCCTCCTTCCTTGAGCCCCTGAGAGGCTCCCTCTTGGCCCCCCTTACCTCTGAGCCCGGCGAGGCTCCCCCTTGGGCCCCCCTTACCTCTGAGCCCGGCGAGGCTCCCCCTTTGGCCCCCTTTACCTCCGAGCCCGGCGAGGCTCCGCCTTGGGCCCCCTTCATCTCTCGAGCCCTGCGAGGCTCCACCTGTGGCCCCCCCTCAACCCCAGAGCCCGAGAGGCTCCACCGTGCCAATGCCCCCTCGTTCTCGAGCCCGAGTGGCTCCACCAGTTGGCACTCCTTGTCCCCAGGGTCGGCGAGGCCCACACGATGTTCCCCAGTTACCCAGCACTTAGTGGGCAACTGCTACGTTTAGGTTTGCCCCGGGCTCCCTGCCATGAACATCGAGACTTCTGGGCCCCTTGCCCCAGAAAGGCCCGCTGGCCTGTGGATGGCTATGGACTAAGACTAAGGTGATCCCTACAAGTATTCTATGTTGCACCTCTACCGGTGCTCCTGTATGTTGTGTACCTTGACCTCCTTCACCCCCCTCTGAATGCCAGATGTCCCCTGTATGTGATTCCTGGCAGTGGTCCCTTGGCCCTGTGCTGTACCTTCTTCCCTGTAGCCCCGGCCCGTGCCCCTGGCACCTTGTACAATATATGTTCCTATGTGTCCTGCTTAATACAAAGACTATTTTTATATATATATCTGGTGTGGAGTTCCTTTTGTGGGAGGCCGGGGATGTTGTTGTTGGTGGGTGCGTGCGCAAATGCTTCACATGTCCTCCGAGATAGGCCTGGCTGCCCGCGCCGCGTTACCCAGAGGGCGAGCAGGGGTCAACTTTTCATAGGAGTGGCGGTCTCTGACTGGCTGTGGCGCAAGCCCTGGCCGGCCGGGGG